>NW_006780221.1:42413-42707 GCF_000442215.2 Lipotes vexillifer
CCCTGTACTCACCAAGCTATGCACACTGGTGCAGGGACAGGTTCGCCGAAAGGAAAGGGTGCCTGTTTCTAATTCTCACCAAGACCCCATCCACTGACAAGCCAAGTACCACATACCATAATGAGAGTACCTGTTTTCATCTGCACAGAGGTGTGGCATAGACCAATAGAAGCCCCAACCAGTTAAGTTACAGTTCAAATATTCAATCAAAAATATATATAGGGGGCTTCCCTGGTGGTGCAGTGGTTGAGAGTCCGCCTGCCGATGCAGGGGACACGGGTTCGTGCCCCGGTC
>NW_006780221.1:42828-60605 GCF_000442215.2 Lipotes vexillifer
ACGCCCAAACAAAAAAAAAAAAAAAAAAAAAAAAAAAAAAATATATATATATATATATATATAGGAAAAGAGGAAAAATAAGAAATAGAGTATACTAAATAAATGGTGGTAGGAAGCAGAGAAAAGCAAGACAAATGGATGGTAGGTGGCATGGAACATAGTAACTAAACAGGGAAAGAAAGTAACTTGCATACAAGAATACAATAAGGAAGGGAAGATATCAGAGATCTGATTCAGAAAAGGAGTCAAGACGGTAGAAGTGAATAGAGAATAAAGGGAGAAACAGGAAGTGAAGCAAGAGACCAACAGAATGGAGAAGTCAAGCAAATTTCTGCAAATAAAGCCTGGGACTTTTGTCTTTGCTTCACTGCAATTCTTTGGGTTCTGTTTGTTTGGTTGTTTTTCTTGCCGCTCATCTAAAGAAAAAAATGCTGAATATGTTGTATTTTTAAATATTGGCATCCTCAGAGCTTAAAAGTAGCGTACCTCTCCGTGAATACCAGCCTGGCAGTCATAGTAGCATTGGCAGACAGCGGTGTAAAGAGTAGCTCTCCACGTCAAGTACCTGATGGACAGAAGTGGGACCGAGGATTCCATACATATACTGGCCCACAGGAGATATTCCAAGGCCTGAGACAGAAAAAGGGCACAATAGAATGTCTTTTCATTTTAAGCTAATAATGCCAATTTTCATTTAATATTATCAAATTATGAGTGGTGAGCCCAAGTTGCTGACTACTTAAACTAAAAATACCACAAATAATGAGTCAATTAAAAAAACAAGCATTTAAAAGTAAAAGAATTATTTCAAGAACTCAAAATCTCAAGTTAGCCATTTTAGAATGTCTTCCTTCTTAGCTCCTAAAATCCTATGAACTCAGCTTATTTTTATTAACATTTATCGAGTGTCAACAGTAGTCTAGGAGCAAATTCCAACAATGCAATTGTTATTAGCTGGTCTCAAACCAATGTATTATTCTGAAAATAAACTGGCATAACAGGGTAGGGAAAAATAGAAAAGGCTTACAATCCGGGGCCTGTGGTACTTAGTAGAAATGGTCCAGGATTAGAATCAAAAAGACCTGGGCTTCAGTTCCAATTTTAACACCTAGTATCTGTGTCATTTTACTTCTCCAGACCTCAATTTTCTCATCTATAAAATGGATATTTTAGCACATCACTGCAGTACTGTTATGGGAAGGAGATAATGTACATGACACACTAGGATGATTCTGACTCAATGTAAGCCACCCATAAATAATGCCTATTACCAGTGTAATTATTCCGAAGGTACAAACTGAAACAAAATTTTGGGGAAGGGTCACCATTGTTATTAGCCCATCTGTTGGAATATATGTAAGAGCCTCTTGTGCTATTCTATCTACAGTTGAAGAACTTTTCCCCACAATCCCAGTGATAATCCTTTTTGGACATATTTTTCCCATAAAGCCCTGGGAAACACTATTTGAAACTGGGAAACACTATTTGATGATATGTATTCTGCAATTAACTTTGTCAATATTTTCCTTTCTTTGAAAATATTCTAGGGACTTCCCTGGTGACGCAGTGGTTAGGAATCTGCCTCCCAATGCAGGGGACACAGGTTTGATCCCTGGTCTGGGAAGATCCCACATGCTGCGGAGCAACTAAGCCCATGTGCCATAACTACTGAGCCTGCGCTCTAAAGCCCACGAGCCACAACTACTGAGCCCACATGCTGCAACTACTGAAGCCTATGCACCTATGCTCCGCAACAAGAGAGAAACCACCACAAATGAGAAGCCCGCGCACCGCAACAAAGAGTAGCTCCCGCTTGCCATAACTAGAGAAAGCCTGCATGCAACAACAAAGACCCAACGCAGCCAAAAACAAAAATATTCTAAAACCTCAAAGGGTAGCCAGGACATGGAAGCAACTTAAATGTCCATCAACAGAGGAATCGATAAAGAAGATGTGGTACATATACACAACAGATATTAGTCAGCCATAAAAAAGAACAAAATAATGCCATTTGCTGCAACATGGATGGACCTAGAGATTGTCATACTGAGTGAAGTAAGTCAGACACAGAAAGACAAATATCATATGATATAGCTTATCTGTGGAACCTTTAAAGAAAGGGGTACAAATGAACTTATTTACAAAACAGAAGTCGAGTCATGAATGTAGAAAACAAAATTATGGTCAACAGTGGATAAGGGGGGAGGGATAAATTGGGAGATTGGGATTGACACATTGACACACTATTTATAAAATAGATAACTAATAAGAACTTGCTGTACAGCCTACTCAATACTCTTTAATGGCCTATATGGGAAAGGAATCTAAAAAAAAAAGAGTGGATATATGTATATGTGTAACTTATTCACTTTGCTGTACACCTGAAACGAACACAACATAGTAAATCAACTATACTCCAATAAAAATTTTTAAAAAATAAAATTTCAAACAGTAAATGGACTGTATTACCCTTCACTTGATTGAATATTAGAAGAAATTTGGTCTCTGCTCCACATATTGCTATTAGAACTATTACTGGGATGGAGATAAGAATCTATGAGCAAAGTATCTCAGAATATCAAATTCTAAATTCTATCCATGGAAACATCAGCCTTAACAAAGCAGTCTCCCAGGACTACTGGGATACTTCCTCACTTGTCTCCTTATCTTCTTAAATACCCTGCTTCCTTAAGCATCTTCCCTACTCCACCGCAAACTGAGTTGTGTCACTCTTGTGCTTTAAACATTCAATGGTTCCCTATTTTCTATATAACAAAGTTCAAACCCTTTATAGGGCATTTATTTTTTTATTTTTTTTTAACATCTTTATTGGAGTATAATTGCTGTACAATGGTGAGTTTCTGCTGTATAACAAAGTGAATCAGCTATACATACACATATATCCCCATATCTCCTCCCTCTCGCGTCTCCCTGCCACCCTCCCTATCCCACCCCCTCTAGGTGGTCACAGAGCACCGAGCTGATCTCCCTGTGCTATGCAGTTGCTTCCTTTATAGGGCATTTATAGGGCACAACCTAGTCCCTGCCTTCCCCCACCCCACCCCCATTACTCTTGACCTTGCATAGTATACTTAAAGCTGGTCCAAAATACTTTCCATTCCACAAGACATCTTAATGGACCAAATATGCATCTCTGCTCACTCTGTTCTCTCCTTCCCCATAAGACTGAGCTGAAACTCTACCTCCACTATTAGCAGTGGTGCGTGAACAGTTAAACTCTACGAGCCTGAGGTTCTTCATCTGCAAAATAGGTATACCAGTAACTGTTTTATAGGATTGTTTTCATTAATACATGCTAAGTGCTTAGAACACAGTAAACACATACTAAGTGTTAGCTTTGCTAATGACAGTGAAGACAAAGAAGGAGGAAGGGGGAGCATGGGGAAGACAGAGGAACAGGAGGAGGAGAAGGGGGAGGGAGAGCAGGGGAAAGAGAACTAGCTGTTGAAGAGGACTCTGCTAACATCCCTAAAGAGAAATGCCCTTTGCTTCAATTCTGCCTCTCCTGTAATTGTGCTGTATGTATATACATGTGTATCTATACACCGTATATAATTTACATAGATTCTTACACACACCTATATATGTCACATCCAACTGCATTAATATGCTCCTGTGTGTGATTCCAAAACCTTACTCTGATCTCTTTGAAAATAACAACAGTGCCTTTTTTGTTATTATCCCCAGCACCTAGAGCAGTGCCAGGTACCTAGCATATATTCCCAAGTGCTATTCAATGAATTCACTGAACAGCCCTAAAGTCAGCAGAAATAACGAAGGGAGAGTTAACAAGTAGTCTAGATTCCCAAGAAAATAATGATAATAAATTTGGACAACAGAAAAAATCTCCTCTTCCAATAACAAATTCAGCCTTCAATAAGTGAGGAAATAATTAAGGAAAAGTAAGTCTATAGTAGTCAAACCCAATGTGAAAAGGCAAATCATCAAAAAGGTCCAGGAGCTTCACATGTATAAAGCAAACCCACCAGACTGACAAAGCATTTAACAGTAAAAACTGATGAAACACTGGTAACATTCAGACCCTATTACCATCTTTGGAGCCTTCAAAGACAATGTGTATAACATGTGTGCAAGGAGCTCAGCGGACATCTAAAAGAAAAAAGAAGCCTGAAAAGCCAGAATTCTCCACCGTCTGGTCATTTTTGAGTCCAGAGGAAAGGGGACTGTTGAAAGCAGAGCGGGGTTTGACACAGACTTGTGATATTCTTTGCTTTCCGCTGGGAATGTAAGCTCATCCCACTAGAATGCAAGTTCACCTTAGGAAAGGGCCCTGTCTGTCTTGTTCACACTGTATCCCCAGCCCCCAGAATTTTATCTGGCATGTAGTAAACATGCAGCAAATCTTTGCTGACTGACTGACTGAACTTCATTGAAAAGTTTCAGTTCATGATGCTAAACATGGACCTACTTCAGGTAATCACAGGATCAAAGGGTTGAAAATCCATCTAATTTCATCCCCTCCCCAACATCACCAGCACCACCACCTGATGTCCCACACCTTCCCCGCCCATGACTTCCCACCTCCAGTAACAAGGAACATGCCACGTGGCATAAGAAGACAATTCTAAACATGAACTTCTTTAATCTGAAATGCAATCCACCTTGATACACCTCCGGTGCATTCATCCTAGTTATGCCTGCTGGAACAGCACAAGACCACTCAAAACTCAACTTGCACATCACGGCCTTCCATGAATCTGAAAGCACCTATGCAGCCTGCTCTCTCCCCCAGCTCTCCCTCCAGGATAAAGACCCCCCGGCACTTCTATACCTCCCAGGACTGCACTTCCCTTTCCCATCATGGTTGGTCTTCCACGGCTTTGCTCCAGGTTGCCAAAGTCCCTTTAAAGTGTGTAACTAGACCATAGTGAAAGGAAACTCCCCCTCCCTGGCTCTGGAGACTATATGTCTACTAAGTTGGCCTGGGGTCGCTTTATTGCTGTTTTCATTGCTGGGGCTGTCATTGTTTGCTGATTTTGCCACACAACTGATATGGAATTAACAGTCATCAAAACTCTTGAGTTCCACGTATCTGCTGCACAGAAATCTTATTGTGGATTTTTACATTCAGGTTGTTGTATTTGGGGGGAGGTGGAATAAAACCATGTATAAATTCCCCCCCTTTATATCCACGTCTTTCCAAAGTTCTCAGGATTCCTGGTATTAGAAATTTCACATTTCAAAGTAAAAATAGCATCAGTGAACAGCTGTTCACATGATGTTTGGGTTTGGCCTCAGACTTAGCATCAAAGACCCTAAATCACAGATTTTAGTGCCAGAAGGGACCTTAAAAGTAACCTAATCTGACTCCAAGAGACTAAACTGCTTGTAAGTGACAGAGCTGGGGCTGAAATTCAGGTCTCTGGATTCCCAAGTGCAGCAGGATTCTTCCCACTACACAGGGAAACTATGACAAAAAGGAGAAAACCCATCATTCCACTTAGGGCTCTGAGAAACCATCATTCAGGTTTTAAAGATGAAATGCCATTTCCAAAAAAAAACCCTCTTAATTTGTAGCATTTTTTCTTGCCCCTGAAAGAAAGAATTATTTCTATTAATAAAAAATTGATGATTTCAGGAGGACTACTGTCTTCATTAAAAAAAAAAAGCAACTTTGAAAAACCATATTATAGGAGCCTAGCAAAAGCATGGTTCAGGTGTCAAGTAGGAAAAACACACACACAATTAATCAGCTGAGCCACAGGATGGCACTGCAGTGTCATTTATATCAACTCATACCCTTTGAGGGAAAACACTGAGAAGCATTTCAAAGTCTAGACTTGAAGTTTATGTAACGGTATGTGGACTGATCTGACAACCACTGTTCAAGCCACACACTTTACCAAACTATTTCAGTTTGGTAAATAGGGAAAACAGAAATCAACATTTTCTTAGAATAAATAGATTCTACTGAATTCTTTAATGTTTGCTGAGTACTATACTACAGTTGTAAATGCCTCAGAAGAAACTACAGCTTTTACCATAAAGGAAAGCAAACTGTCTTACGCCTTTAGGGAAAGCGGCTTAGAGAACTGCCCTCCCTCCATTCGCTAAGCTTATGCTGGTGACCTGCCTCAGCACAAAAGTGCTTCCCATTCGGGGAAAAGCCCTGGCCAGTCTTGGTCTTCAGGATGCCTTCAGTCATGTCAGAAAATATTTCAACATTATATCAGGAGCTCCCACACAACTCCTCCATTTGCAGAGATGAACCAAAATAGGGTGGGTCATGGGATATGCCAACAGACACGCCTTATTCTAATGGTGTTGAAAGGCAGTACAGGGTGGCATTGGCTCTGGCCTCCGCTACATCTCTAACTAGATGTGTGACCTTGAGCGAATTAACCTTTCTAAACCTCAGCTTCCTCGTCTATAAGATAAAGGTAATGATGGCACCTTCTCAGAGTGCTGGTGTGAGGATTAAATGAGATAATATGTGAAAGTGCTTAGAAGCATACCTTAGAGATGATAAGTATTCATTCAACAAAGGACAGTGATGGTGGTGGTATCCACCTCATAAGACTATTATGGCATTATTGTGTATGCAAAGCCCTTCGCACAGTACCTAACACAGAGTAGGGATTCAATAATAATAACAAATGGTAATCATAATTCCCAGCTCCTATAGGAATAGGACTTTAGATTGCTCTGGGGTGACACCAAGAAAAGCCTAAGGATTCCACATCTGTTTCTCCTTCTGTCTTTTGCTGTAACAGACTTGAACTCTAAAGTAGCTACAGAATCAGGAGGATTCAGACGCAGCTGGACTGCCAAGGGCCTGTCCCCATTAAATGGACCCATCGAGTCCATTTATAGTCTCAGCTCAGGAATCAACTCATCAGCTGAGGGTCTGTGAATTTCAGGGTGAAAATTAATTTCCTTGAAACTTATTATACTGAACAAACTGAAAGAATTTCATCCTGATCTGAAAGTGCCAACTGTACAGCCACCCACCACCCCCAAATTCTTGCATTCCTCACTCCCCCACTCCCATCCCACAAGACTGGGACATAGAATGATCCTCCTTCAGGCCTTCCTTATTTTGTCAGAGAGAAACTCAAGTTATATGAGGGGGAAAGAAGATGTCTTACAAAGGGTATAAATAAATTATTTTAAGATGACTGTCATGTTAAATTAAAATCCTCTCAGCATTAACAAGTACAAACACTAACAGTTAAATGTTGGCACAGACATCTCTGCCCTTCAAAGTTTTGCCAGACAAATGCTATAAGCAGACCAAACTATGATGGCTCCACGGAGCAGTATTTGTTGCTACAGCAAGTGCAACGGGAGATTGCAAATTCTTTTTAGGAAATCATCTGGAACTGGATAGAGAATCGTTGGAATAGTCTGTAGGCCAAATTTACATTACACATGGGACAGTCTCCCCTCATTTTAAGTCACACTCAAAAAGCTGGCAGAGAGTTTGTTCAAGTCACTGTCAGTATAGAGCTTTTAAATGCAAGGAACAAAACAGAGAGAGAACACCCAATTAATGTTATCCATTAAGCATGCAAATATCTTTGCTTCTATCTATTTTTTAAGCATTGTCAACTTTTAAGATACTTGGCTGTGTTTTGAGGAAATAAGGAAAAAGTATCTGTCCCGAGCATTAGAATATTCAGAGCAAGGTTTTGCATGCAGTGGAGAAGACTAAAGTAGTAGTGTTGCAAATGCCAGAAAGAACTCAAGCATGGTCTCAAGGAGAGGATATTTTCCCTTCTTGGCCTACATTCCAGTGACTGGACAGTGAACACAGGGAATAAATATGTCTCCTGCAGAAGACAGAAGTGCTACCAACATGGTAAGGAAGTCAACAGAAGTGTCAGCCACTTCCTCGAGCTGAAACCAAGCAGTGGGTACTGGTCAGTGAGAATCTTACTGTAAAACAAAGTCAGCTCATAACTGGGACATAGTTTAGGAGCTTGTTCACCCAACTAGTGTCTGGACCATAAGTACAGTCCAGTTCTTCAAGCAAAATGTAGTCCAAGCTCCGTAACAAGACATAAACAGGCTAACCATAGTTTATCACCCAAACCAGCACATTTTTAAAAGTGAAAGTAGGCACTATTAATACTTACTCCAGGAAAACAGGCATAAAACAGGACTGTCTTGGGCAAGCTAGAACGGATGGCCACCCTCCCCAGAGATATAGTTATCAGACGGATGTTCAGTAACGTATTGACAAGTTATGACTAATTTGAGAGACTGAAGGGCACTGGAGAAATACCTATCAATTTTAGAAATTCTTTCTTCTCATTAATACTTTATTGTCTACATTTTTACATGATCATATTAAAGGAAAACTAAAAACAGTAAACCTATGTAAATTCACTAAGTCTTGTTATATAATTCACAAATTTTCTTTGTTTAGTATGCAATGCTAACAAAAGTCTTAAGAAAGCCAGGAATTACAGGGAAAGATATTTTGTCAGTAAATTCCATACCTTAGAAGAGTGACCTATGATCATCAGTTTTCTGCAAATGGTGTAAATGTAAATGGTACCTAGATGGAGAAAAAGATTAACATGTTTTACAGTCAAATGATGAAATTTTACATTCCAATTTCTGCAGTTTAAGTTGGTAGCTCCCAAAACAAGTGATTTTCTCATGAGAAAATTTGATACTGGCCAGAGAGTTATAATCATCATAAACTTTTTTGTAACTTGTAGCCAAATTATTGAAAGAACTAATATGACCATATTTTAAATATGTTGAAACAGGAATCTTTTAGTCTCATTTTTTTTTTTTTTTTTTGTGGTACGCGGGCCTCTCACTGTCGTGGCCTCTCCCGTTGTGGAGCACAGGCTCCGGACGCGCAGGCTCAGCGGCCACGGCTCACGGGCCCAGCCGCTCTGCGGGATGTGGGATCTTCCCGGACTGGGGCACGAACCCGTGTCCCCTGCATAGGCAGGCGGACTCTCAACCACTGCACCACCAGGGAAGCACCTCTTTTAGTCTCATTTTAAAGGCAGTTTAAGTTTTGAAATATATTGAACAAAAGAGTATTTTAGTAGCATAATTTATGTACTTTGTGGTTTTATTAATTCACATAAAATGTTATGGGTTTCCTCACAATTGAAAACCTGAAGATTTATCTCCAAATAAGACTAGAATACACATTTAATCAGATGGCACACAATACGCAAGAAGGAAACTCATAATTTAAAACTCATAATGCATAATAGGTTGTAGTATATTCATTCACTGCCTCATATAATATTTACATCCCATAAGCACTCTAATGAAAAACGCCATTTCCAGCTCCTATTTAAGATCATTCAAGTATGATTTTGTTTTAAAATCAAGCCACTAATTAAATAAGGATAGAAGACTATTTTTTTTGGGGGGGGGCGGTACGCGGGCCTCTCACTCTTGTGGCCCCTCCTGTTGCGGAGCACAGGCTCCGACGCGCAGGCTCAGCGGCCATGGCTCACGGGCCCAGCCGCTCTGCGGCATGTGGGATCTTCCCGGACCGGGGCATGAACCCGTGTCCCCTGCATCGGCAGGCGGACTCGCAACCACCGCGCCACCAGGGAAGCCCCTAGAAGACTATTTTATGACAGCATTTGGAGGACGAGTGGGGAATGACATCACCATACATCCTTCTGTATACAAAGGACATTATTGGGCTATAAACATACCCCAAAAAACAGTATAATACCATGCTTTAAAAAGGTGTGTAATTATAATGACAAGCAATCTAAATATTTTCTATAAAATATCTCATCTAAAATTCATAACCACCAAAATTCAACAATTCCAAATCCTATGTTCACGTTTAAACTTTAAAAGCTTCTGAGAAAACAGCATCTGCTCCAAAACACACATCCCTTGATTAAAATACATCTGCAAGCATAATAAACATTACACAAATCAGTGACCAAAAAGTACTGAATAGAATCTTAAACACTTAAAGTACCATAAAGTTCACAGAGAATACAAGTCCCCCACATTCTTAGTGTGCCTGCTCCCATGACAGAGAGTTGTTTATCTCATGTAAGATCCACTGGGGGAAAAAAACCACTCAGCTAGTAAGAGCTCAAGCTCCGCATTCTCATCTCGACTTGGCTTTGTTGACCCAACTGTATAACTGTGTTTTTAGGGGAAAAAAAAAGTCACCAAGTAAGGATATGCATAGGAAACACATGACTCTCCACAAAACACGTGATTCAGGTGTAAGCCAGAAGCCCAAACATTCAGCAATGGGAGCTGCGGGATTTCAGAAAGCCCCAGGAGACCCCCCTCAAGAATAACAAGGGCCCTCTGTATTTCAAAGATGTGCCTTTAACCTTTGCAGCCCTAGTGCACCCTGACTATAACGGAATCCTTCTCTGATGGTTCAGGATCTTGGCATGGCTCACAGATTCCATGGCAGGAGCCCAATGGGGAGAGTACATGGTACAAAACAGAGCACAGCCTAAACCTTTACGTTCTCAGGCTATATTTGGAAGTTGGTTTGATTTTTAACCAAATCCCTAATACGGAGTTTATTGTCAGGTGACTCCTTTTCATCTAAGATAGCCACCACCAAAATAATCTTGACTATTTGAGGGTTCAAATGAGTTGGGTTCAGGTTAGTTGAGATGTCAGATGTTATCCAACATTCATTTACCCAGTTAGATTTTGTGAAAGAACAAAGACTGGTTAAATATCTTAAAAACAAGGGTGTGTGTGTAAAATAGTCAATTAAAAGAGTGTTAGCGTCTAACTGGAAAGGTCAAATGTATTTTGAGAAAATGACTGTGGGTCAATTTATTTTTTCATGACTTGAATTCCAAAGTTTTAAAACTACAAGCTCTTTGCACTTGTTAATCTCCCAGTTGGAATGCCCTTCCCCCAAACACCCATATGTCTCAGTCAGGTGTTTACTCCAACGGCATCTTATCTCAGGTGAGGCCTACCCTTACCATTCCACTTAAAACGGCAGCCCGGGACTTCCCTGGTGGTGCAGTGGTTAAGAATCCGCCTGCCAATGCAGGGGACATGGGTTCGAGCCCTGGTCTGGGAATATCCTACATGCTGCGGAGCAACTAAGCCTGTGCACCACAACTACTGAGCCTGAGCTCTAGAGCCCGTGAGCCACAACTACTGAGCCCTCAGGCCACAACTACTGAAGCCCGTGTGCCTAGAGCCCGTGCTCCACAACAAGAGAAGCCACCGCAATGAGAAGCCCACGCACCACCACGAAGAGTAACCCCCACTCACCGCAACTAGAGAAGGCCTGTGCGCAGCAACGAAGACCCAATGCAGCCAAAAACATTAAAATAAAATAAATAAATAAATCTTTTTTTAAAAAATAAAATAAACTTGCAGCCCAGCCCCAGCCCAGCCAGTGCTCTCCCTAACCCCTTTCTCGGCTTTACTTTCCTCCATAGCACTCATCACCATCTGATACATCACTTAGTCTTGATTTGTTCTTCATCTCCCTGAAGCATTATGCAGGGTTTTTGTCTGCCGTCCACTACTGTATCCCTAGCATCCAAAACAATGCCTGGCACTTAATAAGTTTGAGATGAATTAACTAAAACAGAAACAGCAGTTAATGACACTAAGTATATATACCTCCCACAATCCAGGAATCTCACTCCTGGGCATAAGTCCCAGAAAACTCTCACACAGGTCTATAAAAGGACAGAGGCGAGGATATTCACTGCAGAATTATTTGCGCAGTTAGAGAGGCAGGGCAAACCAGGTGCCCATCCCTACGGGTGCATAGGTATCTGCCAAATACAATTCAGCAGGCAGAGTTAACAAACTAGGTTTACATATAGCAACACGGCTAGATTCTAAAACCATAGTGCTGAGCTGAAAACTATTTAGGAAACAGGATAAAATCTAGAACACAATGACATATGTATAAGGAAAAAGCACACACCAGAAAAAGGATGTAGAAGATACAGAAATCATTCAGTCTTTTTTTTTTTTAAGAATATTGGGAGGTTTTGTGTGTGATCTGAAAAGGGTTTCAGACACGTGCATCATTTCCACCTTTCAAGCAAAGCCTGACTGCAGGGCCCAACCCTCAGGCCTATCACTCCTTCCTGAGTACAGAAGCTCTGCCTGTTCAATCCCTGCCAAGATGTGTGAGCAATTCAGGTGCAGAGACAGCCGTGGCAACTCTGAGGATGAGGAGGCCCAAAAGCTTAACAATCACTGGACTGAAAAATGTCTTCCAGAGTCAGCCTCATCTCTGGTAGCAAATGTAAGGTCTAATTACAATCAAAATGTCAAAAAAATTATTTGGGGAGATCAAGGAAGGAAAAGGCTAGGAAATGTACTGTCAGTTGCCATGGATGAGAGAAAATCCAATATGTTTTCTTGCAGGTTATTTTGCCCTGGTTTTAGGCACACAGAACACACTGTTATTATTTTTCTTTCAGGAATATGTTATCCAGAAAATAATACTGTAGGCGACTCATCAGGCTACTCATCATAACTTCAAATTGTAACTTTAAAGAGAATTTTAGTTGAATTTAAATTGTAAGTCTTAAAAGGAAAAAACAAATGCTACATTTTGATAGATAAGATTCATTTCATGAGACATATATAATACATATATAATGCATATACATGTACATATGTGTATCTGTACAATGCATATACATGTAGGTAAATACACTATACACATACAAACATGCACGTTCTCAGAGCTCCTCACTCAAAAACAAGTAGGACGAGAAGGCTGATGCATAGGAAGCCCTGGTCATTGGCCAAAGTACTCATGGAGAGGACCAATAAATGGACGATGCTTAGAAACAATCTAACCTGTCCTCCGATCCTTCCCCATTTATATTTACTTACTAAGTGTGGTCCCTATTTTGTATATATGTGAAACTGATTATCCCCACAGCCTCTGACCCTCCGTTGAGCAGAAAATGCACAGATATTTGTAAAGCAATTATACCCCAATAAAGATGTTAAAAAAAAAAAAAAAAAAAGAAAATGCACAGATATGCTGTATAAGTCCCTGCTCATAAGGACAAACTGAAATGTAATAAAAATGTAAAAAGGCCTGCAAGTATCCTATTAGGAAATAACATCTTTATTAAATTGCTTTATAATGGTGTGTTAGTTTCTGCTTTATAACAAAGTGAATCAGTTATACATATACATATGTCCCCATATCTCTTCCCTCTTGCATCCGCCTCCCTCCCACCCTCCCTATCCCACCCCTCTAGGTGGTCACAAAGCACCAAGCTGATCTCGCTGTGCTATGCTATTCCCATTAGCCATCTATTTTACATTTGGTAGTGTATATATGTCCATGCCACTCTCTCACTTTGTCACAGCTTACCCTTCCCCCTCCCCATATCCTCAAGTCCATTCTCTAGTAGGTCTGCATCTTTATTCCCGTCTTGCCCCTAGGAGGAAATGAACATGTTTTAAATCACAAGGTAGGGCTTCCCTGGTGGCGCAGTGGTTGAGAGTCCGCCTGCCGATGCAGGGGACGCAGGTTCGTGCCCCGGTCCGGGAAGATCCCACATGCCGCGGAGCGGCTGGGCCCGTGAGCCATGGCCGCTGAGCTTGCGCGTCCGGAGCCTGTGCTCCGCAACGGGAGAGGCCACAGCAGTGAGAGGCCCACGTACAGCAAAAAAAAAAAAAAAAAAAATCACAAGGTAATCAAGTCACCGTCAAACTTAGTATTTAAATACCTTTCTGAAAGACACAATGAAAAATAAAAGACACTGACATATACCATTGAATATAATCCAGCAAAGTTGCTCCTGTGGCAAAGCCACCTGCATGATGAGCCTTAAGGAGGACAAGATATGCAGACACCGGGCCACAGATTCTTTATTCTGCAGGTTCATGTCACTGTCACAGACCAGCTGGTAGTTGCAAATATTTCTGCCACTTAAAGCATGAAACTGAAACACATGAGGAAAAGAAAAAGAATATAAATAACGTTTATGCAACATACGAAAGCACTTCTTAAAATGTACAAAACTAAAATGGAAACGATTCTTCTTAATTGATTCAATAAATTAGTAGAGGTCAATTGACTGAATGTTTGTGTCCTCCCAAAATTTATATGTTGCAATTTCGCGGTCTGCCATATGGGGACACAGGGGGAATCAGGCCCTCATCAGACACTGAATTTTCCAGCACCCTGATCTTGCATTTCCCAGTCTCCAGAACTGTGAGCAATGAATGTTGTTTAAGCCATCTAATCTCTGGATTTTTGTTATAGCAGCCTTATTGGACTAACATATGGAAAGAAACATGGTAAAATAGGTTTCTTCAAAGCATTCATTTAGTTAAGATCACCTTTCCTTAGTCAAACAAATTTTCAAAAGCAAAAAAAAAAAGTACAAAATCCTACTTCCAAGAATATAGAATTGAATCAAATTTTGTAAAGCCCCACAATGGCATGTTAACATATTAATTCAGATGTAATTATTACCATTTACACAGTTCCTTCAGCAAATGTTTGCTGACCACCTCTGTTTGCCACACGCTAAGCAACAGGGAGTCAAAGATGAGGAAGACAAGGCTCTTGACAGAGGGAAAAGCATTCCAGGCACACACAGTGTTAGGAATGCTTGAGGTGCTTGCTGTGGTCACTGATTTGAAAGTCTTTTTTAAAGTTGGATGAGAAGGTTTAAGATAAATTAGGCTATAGAGGTGGTCCATGGTCAGAACATTGAGAGCTTCCACACCATTGCAAGAAATATGGACTATGGCAAAGGGGCAAATCCAAAGAGCAAAGGAGTACAATTATTTGACTTACACTTTAGAAATTAATTCTGACAAAAGTGTGAAAGATGCAAAGCAGATGGAGGACAAAGCTACATGCAGGAGCTAGGAGAGATCAAAGGCCTCTGAGGTTGTCCTGAGAAACCATAATTCAAGAAGAGTCATGTACCACAATGTTCGTTGCAGCTCTATTTACAATAGCCAGGACATGGAAGCAACCTAAGTGTCCATCGACAAGATGAATGGATAAGGAAGATGTGCCACATATATACAATGGAATATTACTCAGCCATAAAAAGAAATGAAATTGAGTTATTTGTAGTGAGGTGGATGGACGTAGAGTCTGTCATACACAGTAAAATTAAGTCAGAAAGAGAAAAACAAATACCGTATGCTAACACATATATATGGAATCTAAGAAAAAAAAAAAGGTCATGAAGAACCTAGGGGTAAGACGGGAATAAAGACACAGACCTACTAGAGAATGGACTTGAGGATACGGGGAGGGGAAAGGGTAAGCTGTGACAAAGTGAGAGTGTGGCATGGACATATATATATATATATACACTACCAAACGTAAAACAGATAGCTAGTGGGAAGCAGCCTCATAGCACAGGGAGATCAGCTCGGTGCTCTGTGACCACCTAGAGGGGTGGGATAGGGAGGGTGGGAGGGAGGCAGACGCAAGAGGGAAGAGATATGGGGACATATGTATATGTATAACTGATTCACTTTGTTATAAAGCAGAAACTAACACACCATTGTAAAGCAATTATACTCCAATAAAGATGTTAAAAAAAAAAAAAAGAGCCCTGAAATGGAGCTCTGCAAGGGGGGATAAAAAGAATGGGAAGATTTAAGCCTTGCCTGAGGCAGTGGGGTTTAGTGACCAATCAGAAATGGGAGGTAAGAGTCCTCTCCCTGGGATCTGACCTCCAAAGCCCCAACCTGTGCGGGTGGGTGAGCAGGCAAGCCGCTCAGCCTGCTGTGTGCCCAGGGTCTTGGTGCTCTGGCTGGGTATCAGGCCTGAGCCTCTGAAGTGGGAGAGCCAAGTTCAGGACACTGGTCTACCAGAGACCTCCCAGCCTCATGTAATAACAAACGGTGAGAAAGCTCTCTCAGAGATCTCCATCTCAATGCTAAGATGCAGCTTCACTCAATGACCAGCAAGCAGCAGGGCTGGACACCCCATGGCAAACAACTAGCAAGAGAGGAACACAACCCCACCCATTAGCAGACAGGCTGCCTAAAATCATAATAAGGTCACAGACACCCCAAAACACACCACCGGACATGGTCCTGCCAACGAGAAAGACAAGATCCAGCCTCATCCACCAGAACACAGGCACCAGTCTCCTCCACCAGGAAGCCTACACAACCCACTGAACCAAGCTTACCCACTGGGGCACACACCAAAAACAATGAGAACTACGAACCTGCAGCCTGCGAAAAGGAGACCCCAAACACAGTAAGTTAAGCAAAACGAGAAGACAGAGAAATACCCAGCAGACGAAGGAGCAAGGTAAAAACCCACCAGACCTAACAAATGAAGAGGACATAGGCAGTCTACCTGGAAAAGAATTCACAGTAATGATAGTAAAGATGATCCAAAATCTTGGAAATAGAATGGAGAAAATACAAGAAACATTTAACAAGGACCTAGAAGAACTAAAGAGCAAACAAACAGTGATGAACAACACAATAAGTGAAATTAAAAATTCTCTAGAAGGAATCAATAGCAGAATAACTGAGGCAGAAGAACGGATAAGTGATCTGGAAGATAAAACAGTGGAAATAACTACCGCAGAGCAGAATAAAGAAAAAAAGAATGAAAAGAATTGAGGACAGTCTCAGAGACCTCTGGGACAGCATTAAAGGCACCAACATTTGAATTATAGGGGTCCCAGAAGAAGAAGAGGAAAAGAAAGGGACTGAGAAAATATTTGAAGAGATTACAGTTGAAAACTTCCCGAATATGGGAAAAGAAATAGTCAAACAAGTCCAGGAAGCACAGAAAGTCCCACACAGGATAAATCCAAGGAGAAACACACCAAGACACATATTAATCAAACTATTAAAACTTAAATACAAAGAAAAAATATTAAAAGCAGCAAGGGCAAAACAACAAATAACATACAAGGGAATCCCCATAAGGTTAACAGTTGATCTTTCAGCAGAAACTCTACAAGCCAGAAGGGAGAGGCAGGACATATTTAAAGTGATGAAAGGGAAAAACCTACAACCAAGATTACTCTACCCAGCAAGGATCTCATTCAGATTCGACAGAGAAATTAAAACCTTTACAGACAAGGAAAAGTTAAGAGAATTCAGCACCACCAAACCAGCTTTACAACAAATGCTAAAGGAACTTCTCTAGGCAGGAAATAAAAGAGAAGGAAAAGACCTACAATAACAAACCCAAAACAATTAAGAAAATGGTCATAGGAACATACATATCGATAATTACATTAAATGTAAATGGACTAAATGCTCCCACCAAAAGACACAGATTGGCTGAATGGATACAAAAACAAGACACATATATATGCTGTCTACAAGAGACCCACTTCAGACCTAGGGACACATACAGACTGAAAGTGAGGGGATGGAAAAAGATATTCCATGCAAACGGAAATCAAAAGAAAGCTGGAGTAGCAATTCTCATATCAGACAAAATAGACTTTAAAATAAAGACTATTACAAGGGACAAAGAAGGACACTACATAATGATCAAGGGATCAATCCAAGAAGAAGATGTAACAATTGTAATATTTATGCACCCATCATAAGAGCACCTCAATACACAAGGCAAATGCTAACAGCCCTTAAAAGGGATATCAACAGGGGCTTCCCTGGTGGCGCAGTGGTTGAGAGTACACCTGCCGATGCAGGGGACACAGGTTCGTGCCATGGTCTGGGAAGATACCACATGCCGCGGAGCAGCTGGGCCCGTGAGCCATGGCCACTGAGCCTGCATGTCCAGAGCCTGTGCTCTGCAACGGGAGAGGCCACAACAGTGAGAGGCCTGCGTACCACAA
>NW_006780221.1:60648-89003 GCF_000442215.2 Lipotes vexillifer
ACCCCCACTTTCACAATGGACAGATCATCCAAAATGAAAATAAATAAGGAAACACAAGCCTTAAATGATACATTAAACAGATGGACTTAATTGATATTTACAGGACATTCCACCCAAAAACAACAGAATACACTTTCTTCTCAAGTGTTCATGGAACGTTCTTCAGAATAGATCATATCTTGGGTCACAAATCAAGCCTTGGTAAATTTAAGAAAACAGAAATTACATCAAGTATCTTTTCCAACAACGCTATGAGACTAGATATCAATTACAGGAAAAAATCTGTAAAAAATATAAACACATGGAGGCTAAACAATACACTACTAAATAACCAAGAGATCACTGAAGAAATCAAAGAGGAAATTAAAAAATACCTAGAAACAAATGACAATGAAAACACGACGACCCAAAACCTATGGGATGCAACAAAAGCAGTTCTAAGAAGGAAGTTTATAGCAATACAATCCTACCTTAAGAAACAAGAAACATCTCACATAAACAACCTAACCTTACACCTAAAGCAATTAGAGAAAGAAGAACAAAAAACCCCAAAGTTAGCAGAAGGAAAGAGATCATAAAGATCAGATCAGAAATAAATGAAAAAGAAATGAAGGAAACAATAGCAAAGATCATTTAAACTAAAAGCTGGTTCTTTGAGAAGATAAACAAAATTGATAAACCATTAGCCAGACTCATCAAGAAAAAAGGGAGAGGACTCAAATCAATAGAATTAGAAATGAAAAAGGAGAAGTAACCATTGACATTGCAGAAATACAAAGGATTATGAGATTATTACAAGCAACTATATGACAATAAAAGGGACAACCTGGAAGTAATGGACAAATTCTTAGAAAAGCACAACCTCCCAAGACTGAACCAGGAAGAAATAGACAATATAAAAAGACCAATCACAAGCACTGATATTGAAACTGTGATTAAAAATCTTCCAACAAACAAAAGTCCAGGACCAGATGGCTTCACAGGCCAATTGTATCAAACATATAGAGAAGAGCTAACACCTATCCTTCTCAAACTCTTCCAAAGTATAGCAGAGGGAGGAACACTCCAAACTCATTCTACGAGGCCACCATCACCCTGATGCCAAAACCAGACAAAGATGTCACAAAAACAGAAAACTACAGGCCAATATCACTGATGATCATAGATGCAAAAATTCTCAACAAAATACTAGCAAAGAGAATCCAACAGCACATTAAAAGGATCATACAGCATGATCAAGTGGGGTTTATCCCAGGAATGCAAGGATTCTTCAATATACGCAAATCAATGAATGTGATACACCATATTAACAGAGTAAAGGAGAAAAACCATACGATCATCTCAACAGATGCAGAAAAAGTTTTTGACAAAATTCAACACCCATTTATGATAAAAACTCTCCAGAAAGTAGGCATAGCAGGAACTTACCTCAACATAATAAAGGCCATATATGACCAACCCACAGACAACATCATTCTCCATGGTGAAAAACTGAAACCATTTCCACTAAGATCAGGAACAAGACAAGGTTGCCCACTCTCACCACTATTATTCAACATAGTTTTGGAAGTTTTAGCCACAGCAATCAGAGAAGAACAAGAAATAAAAAGAATCCAAATCAGAAAAGAAGTAAAGCTGTTACTGTTTGCAAATGACATGATACTATATACACAGAGAATCCCAAAGATGCTACCTGAAAACTACTAGAGCTCATCAATGAATTTGGTAAAGTAGCAGGACATAAAATTAATGCACAGAATTCTCTTGCATTCCTATACACTAATGATGAAAAATTTGAAAGAGAAATTAAGGAAACACTCCCATTTACCGTTGCAACAAAAAGAATAAAATACCTAGGAATAAACCTACCTAAGGAGACAAAAGACCTGCATGCAGAAAACTATAAGACACTGATGAAAGAAATTAAAACTGATACAAAGAGATGGAGAGCTATACCATGCTCTTGGATTGGAAGAATCAACACTGTGAAAATGACTATACTACCCAAAGCCATCTACAGATCCAATGCAATCCCTATCAAACTACCACTGGCATTTTTCACGGAACTAGAACAAAAAATTTCACAATTTGTATGGAAACACAGAAGACCCCGATAGCCAAAGCAATCTTGAGAACGAAAAATGGAGCTGGAGGAATCAGGCTCCCTGACTTCAGACTATAGTACAAAGCTACAGTAATCAAGACAGTATGGTAGTAGCACGAAAACAGAAATATAGATCAATGGAACAGGATAGAAAGCCCAAAGATAAACCCACACACATATGGTCACCTTATCTTTGATAAAGGAAGCAAGAATATACAATGGAGAAAGAAGTCAGCCTCTTCAGTAAGTGGTGCTGGGAAAACTGGACAGCTACATGTAAAAGAATGAAATTGGAACACTCCCTACACCATACACGAAAATAAACTCAAAATGGATTAAAGACCTAAATGTGAAGCCAGACACCATAAAACTCTTAGAGGAAAACATAGGCAGAACACTCTATGACATACATCACAGCAAGGTCCTTTTTGACCCACCTCCTAGAGAAATGGAAATAAAAACAAAAATAAACAAATGGGACCTAATGAAACTTAAAAGCTTTTGCACAGCAAAGGAAACCATAAACAAGACCAAAAGACAACCCTCAGAATGGGAGAAAATATTTGCAAACAAAGCAACTGACAAAGGATTAATCTCCAAAATATACAAGCAGCTCATGCAGCTCAATATCAAAGAAACAAACAACCCAATCCAAAAATGGGCAGAGGACCTAAATAGACATTCCTCCAAAGACGATATACAGATTGCCAACAAACATATGAAAGGATGCTCAACATCACTAATCATTAGAGAAATGCAAATCAAAACTACAGTGAGGTATCACCTCACACCGGTCAGAATGGCCATCATCAAAAAATCTACAAACAATAAATGCTGAAGAGGGTGTGGAGAAAAGGGAACCCTCTTGCACTGTTGGTGGGAATGTAAATTGATACAGCCACTATGGAGAACAGTATGGAGGTTCCTTAAAAAACTAAAAATAGAACTACCATACGACCCAGCAATCCCACTACTGGGCACATACCCTGAGAATACCATAATTCAAAAAGAGTTATATACCACAATGTTCATTGCAGCTCTATTTACAATAGCCAGGACATGGAAGCAACCTAAGTGTCCATCCACAGATGAATGGATAAAGAAGATGTGGTACATATATACAATGGAATATTATTCAGCCATAAAAAGAAACTAAATTATTTGTAGTGTGGTGGATGGACCTAGAGACTGTCATACAGAGTGAAGTAAGTTAGAAGGAGAAAAACAAATACTGTATGCTAACACATATACATTCAATCTAAAAAAAAAATTGCTGAAGAACCTAGGGGCAGGACGGGAATAAAGATGCAGACGTAGAGAATGGACTTGAGGACACGGAAAGGGGATGGGTAAGCTGGGACGAAGTGAGAGAGTGGCAGTGACATATATACACTAACAAATGTGAAATAGCTAGCTAGTGGGAAGCAGCCACATAGCACAGGGAGATCAGCTCTGTGCTTTGTGTCCACCTAGAGGGGTGGGATAGGGAGGGTGAGGAAGACACAAGAGGGAGGAGATATGGGGATATATGTTTATGTATAGCTGGTGCACTATGTTATAGAGTAGAAACTAACACACCATTGTACAGCAATTATACTCCAATAAAGATGTTAAAAAAAAAAAAAGAAGTGGGAGGTAAGAGAGCAGAAGTGGTCTGTAACAGTTTCCTGCTTGGGTTACTGGCTGGAGCCAATTATGGGAGAAAAAAAGATGAGTTCAGTTTTGGACATAACGAGTGTGAGATCTTTATGATGTTAACTGGATAGATGGGGAGTTCAGAAGAGAGATTTTGGCTAGAGAATCATCAGTACTACTGGGAGTGGAGAGTCTTAGTAACACAAATGAGCCTTACTCTACCAGGCAGACTTCCTGCTTGGATACATGTAAACTATTTCTAGCCACCATGTAGTTGGTTTCACAGCTAGGGAGGCGGAGTGGAAATGGAAGCAGAATAATTCAACAGTGTAAGAGAGAGATACGGAAGCCTGGACCAGGGTGATATAGGAGGGGCCTTAAAAATTCAAACTTTTCATTCAGCACTCTTCCCAGTGGGGCACTGAGATATCACAGTTTATAAGAAATATGGATTTGGTCATTCAGTTGGCCAAAATATATTTCTCATATGTATCTGGTCTTCATCCACAGTTCCTAGCTCTCCCAAAACCCTTGGAATTTCCTAAGTGTTAAGAGTGACAAAGATATGTTCTGCTATGTTCATGAAGTACTTTTGGAAAGTGCCTAAGGATGGAGGTTAGCTGCCTGTGGAGCCAACCATGTGATTACAGGTTTAGCACTTTCAGTCCCAGCCCCTGACCTCCGGAAGGGGGGAGGGGCTGGAAGTTGAATCTATCACCAATGGCCAATGATTCAATCAATCATGCCTATGCTACGAATCCTCCATAAAAACCCAAAAGGATGGGGTTTGGGAAGCTTCCAGGATGATGAACACGTGGAGGTGCTGGGAGAGTGGTGTGTCTGCAGAGGCCATGGAAGCCCCACACCCTTTCCCCACGCCTTGCTCTATATATCTCTTCCCTCTGGCTGTTGCTGAGTTATATTATATCCTTTTATAATAAACCTGTAATCTAGTAAGTAAAATGTTTCCACGACTTCTGTGAACCACTGGAGCAAATTATCGGGCCCAAGGAGGGGGTCGTGGGAACCTCTGATTTATAGCCAGTCAGTCAGAAGTACAGGTAATGACCTGAGCTTGCAACTGGCATCTGAAGTGGGAGGGGGTGGTTTTGTAAGACTGAACCCTTAACCTGTGGGATCTGACACTGTCTCTGGGTAGATAGTCAGAATACAGTTGAACTGTAGGACATTCACCTGGTGTCCCAAGAATTATTTGTTGGTATCAGGATGCCCACCCATCCCCACCATACAATTTAAGCACCCACTAACATTGCGCAGTATCCTCATTCATGCACCTATGTTACAGGCAAACTGAATGTGCCTTCAAAGATGCTTGAGCTTTTCTGCTCATTAAACCACATGTTGTTTCCAAGGCCTAGAATAATCATTAAATTTGGAATAACATAGCCTTGCAGTCAGACTGATTAGGGTTCAAACACCAGCTCTGCCCACTGCTTTAAGAGGGCTGGATTTCTCACTCTCCAATAAGCCACAGTTTCTTCATCTGTAAAAGAGGCATAACAGTACCCGTCTCTTAGGACTGCAATGAGGCTGCAAGATAACAATTCATATAATGCATTTAGAAGACTACCTAGCACATGGTAACTGCTCTACCAGTGACTCATTGGTAGCAATTAACATAATAATACTGGTATAGTAGAAAAAAGCATAAAATTTCTTTTGTATCAAAAGATGTTTCCTCTCCAGAGCCACTACTTATTATACTGTGTGATTAGCTTTCGTTTTCTCTCTTGTACAATAGGGATAATAACAGTATCTAACTCATAGAGTTATTGTGAGGATCCAATGTTTTCTAAAGTACTTTGTAGACTAAAAGCATTCTACCAATACTAGTTATAATAATAATAATAAATACTGTCTCCTGGATGAATAAGTGATTATAGTGACACAATCTCCAAAGCATCTTTACAAAATTTGATAAGTGCACTTTCTCATTCAGCACAGAAAATATTTATTAAGTAACTTACAGCACACAAGTAAATACCATGCTAAGCAAATGAAAGACATTTAGAAGCTGTCAAGTAAAGGACAGACTATTGCATAATCATAAATGGTAGCTATTTTAGCTACTGCTTTCATCTTACCGTATGCGCAGCACTTTTGTCTTCAAAGCCTTTTGGAAAAAAGACGCTTTTGAATTGGTTCACATCTGCTTTATTCTCGTCAAAGTTGATGCTGAACTGCTGAAGATATCTCCCATAGCACTGTAAAAGGGCCAATTTATATTCCTGAAATAAAAAGAGGACTTGATGAAGGTTTCAAAATATCACTTTGCTTATCATTATTAAAATTAAGTAATATTCATATTATTCTTAATAGTGTCAATGTTGATTATTACTATTACTGCTATTACTATCACCATGACACCATTATCACTATTTCCAAACACAAACTTAACAGACACTGTGCTTGGCAATGCATGTGCATTATTTCATTTAATTCTCCTCACAACAAGCCAATTGTGAGATGAGACCATCATGACCTCAAAGATGGGAATATTCACCAGGGCACTGTGTGTGGTAATAACCTGGATATACTCAAAAACCAAAGGTTTAACCTCAACAGATCATGGTAACCCACAAACTCAGTGAGAGAGGTAAAGGAGTTGTATAACCAGCCCTGCTTCTCTGATACCTCCTAAGCTCCAAAAAAGAAAGAGTAGGAGAGGGCAGAAAGGGAGGGACAAAAGGGGGAAGGAGGGAGAAAAGAAGGGAGGGAGAAAAAAGGAAGGAAGGAAAGAAAGAAGGGAGAGGAGAAAAATGCAGGGAATGAGCTGGCTCATCTGTCGACAGTCTCTTAAATTATATCAGGACGAATTAAAAATGTCTGAGCTGCTATGATTCTTGTTAGCTCTAATTCATGCTTACATTCCAATTACAAAGTCAGATGCCTCATTCCTGAAGCCCACGGGGCACAGTTGACCTGGAGAGTTTCAGGGCGGTGGATGTGAGCAGGGTTTTACATATGACTCAGCTGCAACCCTTTCTCTGCTTCCTCCCCTGCAACTGTGTTTCCAGGAAAAACAGCTGCCCTGGGTGTGAACTGCCTATTGGGTGACCTCGCCCCTCAGGAGGCACCACAGTCAAACGCTGTTTTGTTTCTATTGACTTGTTTGTTACTTGCTCACTAATTAATTCTGAATCTTTTCGCTCTAATTTGATTCACATAATGAATTCAAATCTAGGTTCAAAACAAGCGTGGTCCAAGAAGATGAGTTCTACTGTAACTAAAATAAAACTAGATTCTAGAAACCAGAGTAACCACTCAAGTTTGTTTCCAGGATTACAAATACCTTTACCGGCCCACTTTCCCAACACTGAAAAGTAGTTAAAAAACCTTTTCTTTGTTCCTCTAAGTAAATTTGTAAATATCTTACCTGAAATATTCTGAATCCTTAGCCACTATCCAACATCAACTTGCTTTATCAACCTGTAAAATGCTCCTTCCTCTTCCCTCCACCCACCTGGATACTCCTCAAACCACCCCAAAATGGGCTGTGTATCACCAGCTTCTTATTATGTTGAGAAGAAGCATAAAAAATAGGGGGGGGGGGCACACCTCTAATTCTGGTCAAAACTATTATTCCACTTCACATGAATATAGCTTACAAGTTGGATCTCACCTGGGGCTTTTTTCTGTGGTTTTCCAAACTCCGTATGGTCCAATTACTTGGAGCTAAGATGATTCTCTAATTTGGGCAGCAGAAAATATATCTTAGTGCTTCCTTATGAAAGTTCCTCCTCATCTTAGCCTCTATTTGGTAACTTTCCCTCCCAGACCAAAAACATTCAAGTCCAGAAAATAGAAATGGAGGAGGGAAATGAAGCTGAGAAACTGTAGATTGAGGAGACTTGAAACTGCCCCCACGGAGTTAACAGCTCATAACAAATAGAAATTCGTAAGCTTGTCTTACAGAACAGATAAGGGAACGGCTTGGTAAAACCCCTTTGTTTGTGAACTACCTTCACTGATTAAGCCTGCTGTAGTTTTGTTTTGTTTTTTCCTCTTTCTTTTCTCCTCTCTTAAATTACATAACTTCCCAGCTTCACTCAGCTCAGCTGTTTCACAGTAACTTAGAGTCACCTCTTGCCACTGCGAGCCGGCTGGGGCTGGTTGGGACCACAGACCCTAGAACTGGGCCTGCGCAGGTGTCCCTGGCACGGCCTTTTGACGTCAGAGGCTGGAAAACTCCGCCCTCCGGTCCTGCTAAACGCCTCCATTTTGAATACACAGAAGCACATAGCCCAGATGCACCTGCGCAGAACACCGACTACCTCACCATTTTCCCTACCTCCAGTCATCTTTCCCCATGCCTGAAACCACTCTGCTTATATCTCGTAAATATCCCAACTCCCTCGCCTTAGGGGAGGCGGATCTGAGACTCGTTCTTCGCTTGGCTGCCTTGTGAATAAACTTTCTCTGCTGCAAACCTCAGCGGCTCAGCTTTTGGCTCTCTCTGCATGGGGAATATGGACCTGGCTCGGCAACAGACTGAATACTGCTGGTGTCTGGCGTAAAATCACTTTGTATAAAATAACTCTTGGTCCAAGGATCCCACGTGTGCCAAAGGCTCATATGTAATTTGAAATAATTTGGGCCTGTGCCAGACCTTGGGGGAAAATTCACATTTTCGTTCACTGAAAACCCAGCCATGGTGTGGTCTTACCAAACTAAGTCCATGAATCCACAGCAATCCAATACTTCCGCATTGATATAGAACTAGAAGAAGGGCACAAACTCGGTTGGAATACAACACTGAGCCAAGAAACAGGGTATGTATGGAATGACCGCTGTAATTACTGATACATACAGCAAAATGTAAAGAAGGAGCTGAAAGTCATTAAAACAAGGCACCTGGAAGCAAGCAACATAGCAGCAAGGCCAGGAGCTATGAGAGTTGTCTGCTGGGCAAGGCCAGCCATGTGAAAAACAACAGGAAGTGGTGTCTGGGCTCCTTTGTGTAAGGTAGGAACATGATGACTCAGCATTTCCTGTCGGGCGCCTACCACACCCTCTGTTAACTAGGGGCTGTGCTTATGCTCCGCCAACCGTCTTTCTGTTCAGGAATCTCTCACCTCTGGAGAATCCCAGCCACAAAATTTTAGAGTGAACACTTTTTTGGCTACTGTGCCTCGTTAAAATTTGTATGTATTCCCTTATATATTTCTAAGAAAAAAAAATCAAATCATTTAAATAGGAATGGTATCAAATCAAAAAGATAATAATTAGCCAAATGAGTTTCATTTGGGCTCTTTCTACTCCGGAGGTACTTACTTTCATTTCACAAAGTCTATCTCCAACCTTCAGAAGCTTTTCGTTGAAATAGGCAGCTGGCAGCCGGGGGGCGTATTTGGTCCAGATATTAAACAAAGAGGTGGCACTGTAAAAATCATAAAGTAAAATGATATCCTCAAAGTCAGCCGGAAACCTAAATTAGAAAGCAATCCTTTAAAACTTACCTTGTGCTCTTTTTTTTTTAAGTATTCAGGTGGGTTTTTTAAATAAATTTTTTATTTATTTTTGGCGCGTTGGGTCTTCCTTGCTTAGCACAGGCTTTCTCTAGTTGCGGCGAGCAGGGATTGGGGGCTGTTCTCCGTTGTGGTGCGTGGGCTTCTCATTGCGGTGGCTTCTCGTTGTGGAGCAGGGGCTCTAGGCGCCCGGGCTTCAGTAGTTGTGGTTCGTGGACTCTAGAGCGCAGGCTCAGTAGTTGTGGTGCACAGGCTTAGTTGCTCAGTGGCATGTGGTATCTTCCCAGACCACGGCTTGAACCCGTGTACCCTGCATTGGCAGGCGGATTCTTAACCACTGTGGCACCAGGGAAGTCCATGCTCTTTTTAATGTGCTTTATTGTTAATGTCTAATTATTGATAAACGTAATTATGGTTAAAAGTATTATTTCCTTTATACCAAGCACTGATAGTTCTTTATATGCATTTTTAATGATTTTATTTTTTTAATTTTACTATTTTTTATTGGGGTATAGTTGATTTATAATATTATATAAGTTTTAGATGTACAACATAGTGATTCACAATTTTTAAAGGCTATACTCCATTTATAGTTATTATCAAATATTGACTATACTTCCTGTGCTGTACAATATATACTTGTAGCTTATTTATTTTATACATAGTAGTTTGTACCTCTTAATCCCCTACCTCCATCTTTCCCCTCCCCCCTTCTAGAACAAACCACTAGTTCTCTATGTCTGGGAGTCCATTTCTTTTTGGTTATATTCACTAGTTTGTTGTATTTTTTAGATTCCACGTATAAGTGATATCATACAGTATTCGTCATTCTCTGTCTGACTTCTTTCACCTAGCATAATGCCCTCCAAGTCTATCCATGTTGTTGCAAATGGCAAGATTTTATTCTTTGTTATGGCTGAGTAATATTCCATGGTGCACGTGCATGCATGTGCGTGTGTGTGTGTATCACATCTTCTTTATCCATTCATCTGTTGAAGGACACAGGTTGTTTCCACATCTTAGCTATTATAAATACTGCTGCTATGAACATTGGGACTATACTCTTTGTATGCATTTTTTAAAATTGACTTTATTTTTTACAGTAGTTCTAAGTCCACAGAAAAACTGAGCAGAAAGTATAGAGATTCCCTGTATACCACCGTCTCCCGCACAGGCACAGCCTTCTCCATTATCAACATCACCCACCAAAGTGGTACATTTGTTAACCATTAATGAACCTACACTGACACATCATTATCATCCAGTGTCCATAGTTTACATTAGTGTATATCCTTGGTGTTGTCCATTCTATGGGTTTGGACAAAAGTATAATGACATGTATCCACCATTGTATCATACAGAGTAGTTTCACTGCCCTAAAAATCGTCTGTGCTCTGCCTGTTCATCACTCCCTCCCCACTAACCCCAGGCAACCATTGAACTTTTTACTCTCTCCATAGCTTTGCCTTTTTCAAAATGTCATATAGTTGGAATCATATATATGTAGCATTTTCAGATTGGCTTCTTTCACTTAGTAATCTGCATGTAAGATTCACCCATGTTTTTTCCATGGCTTGATAGCTCATTTCATTTTAGCATTGAATAATATTCCATTGTCTGTATATACCACAGTTTATCAGTTTACTTACTGAGAGACATCTTGTTTGCATCCAAGTCTTAGCAATTTGAGTAAAGCTGCTATTAACATCTATGTGCAGATTTTCATATGGACATAAGTTTTCAACTCCTTTGGGTAAATACCAAGGATCACAACTGCTGGATTATATGGTAAGAGTGTGTTTAGTTTTGTAAGAAAACATCAAGCTGTCTTCAAAAGTGGCTGTACCTCTTTGCATCTCCACCAGCAGTGAATGAGAATTTTCCTGTTGACCCACATCCTTGTCAGCATTTGGTGTTCTCATTGTTCTGGATTTTGGTCATTCCAATAGGTGTGTAGTGGTATCTCGTTGTTTTAACTTGCATCTTCCTGATAACATATGATTTAGAGCATCTTTTCATATATGTATTTGCCATTTGTGTATCTTCCTTGGGTAGATGTCTGTTACGGTTTTTGGCTCGTTTTTTAAATTAGGTTGTTTGTTTTCCTAATGCTGAGTTTCTAGAGTTCTATGTATATTTTGGATAGTAGTCCTATCAGATATGTCTTTTGCAAGTATTTTCTCCCAGTCTGTGGCTTGGCTTTCATTCGCTTGACAGTCTCCTTCACAGGGCAGAAAATTTTAATTTTAATGAAGTCCATTTTATCAGTTCTTTCATGGATCATGCCTTTGGTGTTGTATCTTAAAAGTCATTGCCAAACCCATGGTCATCTAGATTTCTCCTACATTATCTTCTGGGAGTTTTACAGCATTGCATTTTACATTTAGATTTGTGATCCATTTTGAGTTAATTTTGGGGAAGGGTGTGAAAGTCTGTGTCTAGGTTCAATTTTTCACATGTGCATGTCCAGTTGTTCCAGCACCATTGTTAAAAAGACTGTCTTTGCTCCATTATATTGCCATTACTCCTTTGTGAAAGACCAGTTGGCTATATTCATGTCAGTCTAGGCTTTTTATTCTGTGCCTTTGATCTATCTGTACATTCTTTCGCCGCACCACGCTGTCTTGGTTAGTGTAGCTTTACAGTAAGTCTTGAAGTCACAGGTGCTGTCAGTCCCCCAACTTTATTCTTCTTCAATATTGTTTTGCCTATCCTGGGTCTTTTGCCAACATGAATATTTTTCATTTCATTTTCATAACAACTGAGACGGGTAATATTAGTATCCAAAATATACAGTTGATGAAACTGAGGCAGGGTGCATCTATGCTCGTAGCCAGTATATTACTGGGCCTTCCAGTCCTCTGGAATATGAATGCCCTGAGGGCAAGGACCTCATGTATATTATTCATTGCCCAGCCCCCAAGAGTAGTGAATGTCTAGTATATGTCAGTACTCAATACATACTTGTTGAAAGAATGAATGAATGAATATAGACGACTAGGGAAAATAATTCCTTGTTCTTATTTTTTTTTGCTTTTCTATAGAGAGTTCCAGGGTTCAAATACCCAGTCAGTTTAGGGCTATGCTTCCTACATGGTTTCTGATCAGAATTCAAAGGGTAGCAGATCACTGCCTGTTTTGTTCACTCATTTAGTTAATATTTACTCCTTCCCCCTCTCTCAGAAATTATTAATACTGCTAGGAAAAATCCAAATTTCTCTTAGCAGTCGCCCAATCCTATCTCATAAATTTCTAGAAAAGAATGGTGTTATGGACTGAATGTGTGCATGCCCTCAAAATTCATATGTTGAAGCCCTAATCCACAGTGTAGCTGTATTTGGAGAGGGAGACTCTAAGGAAGTAATTAAGGTTAACTGAGGTCATAAGGGTGGGGCCCTAGTCCGCTGGGATTAATCCATTCTAAAAAGAGACACCAGAGAGCTTGTTCTCTCTCTCTCTCCCTCTCCCTCTTTCTCTCTCTTTCTCTCTCTCTCTAACACCGCCACCCCCCAGCCCCGTCTCTGTCTCTCTGTGCTTGCACAGAGGAAAGGCTATATGAGAACAAAGTGGACATCTGCAAGCCAGGAAGAGAGCTCTCACCAGAAACTGATCCTGCCAGACCCTTGTCTGGGACTTTTAGCCTCCAGATCTGTGAGAAAACAAACTTCTGTTGCTTAAGCCACCCAGTCTATGGCATTTTGTTATGGCAGCCCAAACTGACTAATTAGTAATTACTAGTTAGTAGTTAGTAGCCCAAGCTGACTAATACAGACAGGAAGCTAAACTTAAGGACTGAAGATGGCTCTAGTATCCATATTTACCATGTACATGTTGGAGTATTAATGGAACAACCTCAACAAAAACATGTCAATTAATTCATTCAGGTAATTAAATGATAATGACTGAGTGACAAGGGAAGAGGGGGTACAGGGTATTCCTACCTTCATGGACTGATTAATAATATTTAGGAGTAGGAAAATATATACATGTACCATGTAGTAAATAACCGTGCCAAATAAAGAGTGTGGCAAATACAGCCCATAGAAGTTCAAAAAGGTAAATGTGTTTTGCTTTGTTTGTTTGTTTTACCCTTTTCACGTTCATTTGCTGCTTCATGAAATGCTATAGTATTAGAATAAATATAACGAATCCAAGAAATTCACCAAGTCTTGATAGACTTCTTAAATTATTGTAGATGAAAGAATTAATTCTTCCAAACCTTACAGATGAGATAATGATGAGTAGGCTTGTTACTCATAAAAGAAAAATACCAGCTTTGTTAAATCAATCAAGCTTATATAATAAGAGAATTTTTTTTTTTAAGTGTACCATAAGTTGAAGTTAAGACTGCTCATTGGGAATGGCTTACATAATAATTAAATAAGGAAAATATAATACATACTATGTAATGTACATCATTTAAGAAAAGAATGTCAATATATTTTGGTTTGCTATTTGATTATAGCTGCTGTTGGATACTTAGAATTTTCTAAAACAAAAGTCATAACTGTATAAACAGAATATCAAATTTTATGTGCTTATAACAAAAGCATACCTTTAAAATATATCACACTCTAAATTTAAGGACATTGCTGATATGATCAAAATCTATATTTTAGGGGCTTCCCTGGTGGCGCAGTGGTTGGGAGTCCGCCTGCCGATGCAGGGGACGCGGGTTCGTGCCCCGGTCCTGGAGGATCCCACATGCCACGGAGCAGCTGGGCCCATGAGCCATGGCCACTGGGCCTGCGCGTCCGGAGTCTGTGCTCCGCAACGGGAGAGGCCACAGCAGTGAGAGGCCTGCGTACCGCAAAAAAAAAAAATCTATATTTTAGATAAAACGAATTTTTATGCTTACAGCAGTTCCTATAGTTATAAAAAGAAACAATTTTGGATTTTAAAAAATAACCATCTGTCAAATATGTTATAAAAGCAACTCCTACATCCTGTACTCCTAACTGGTCTCCACATTGCCATCATTGCCCCATTTGGACAAAGTCACCAAAATATTTTAAAACAAAAATCACATAAGGTTAATTCTTTGCCAAAAACTAGGCAATGGTCTCCCGTTGCATTTGGAATAAATGCAGACTCTATAACTGGCCTCTAAAACCTTCCACAGCCCTACCTACTCCTCTAATCTCATCTCATACCACTGCACCCACACTTTCCACACTGTGCTAGACTGGCCTCTGTCCATTCCTCCAAAGGCCCCCGACTCTTTCCTGCCAAGATCGTCCCACGTGCTTGTTCCCTCTGTTTATCCTCTCTCCTTGCTGGTTGACTGCCAGGCGCGGGCTTTCTCTAGTTGTGGCGAGCAGGGGCTACTCTTCATTGCGGTGTGAGGGCTTCTCATTGTGGTGGCTTCTCGTTGCAGAGCACAGGCTCTAGGCGCTCGGGCTTCAGCAGCTGTGGCACACGGGCTCAGCAGTTGTGGCTCGTGGGCTCTAGAGCACAGGCTCCGTAGTTGTGGCGCACGGGCTTAGTTGCTCCGTGGCATGTGGAATCTTCCTGGACCAGGGCTCGAACCCGTGTCCCCTACATTGGCAGGCAGATTCTTAACCACTGTGCCACCAGGGAAGCCCTACTGCCAGCATCCTTCTAATCTCAGCTTAATGTCACCTCCCTCATCATTCCTTTGAAGGCAGGTCTCCGCTGTGTTGCCGTTAAGCCTGTGCTCAAGTGTTATCTACTCCAACCACCTTATTGAAAATTGCAACCTCCTGTCTCCCACTCCATAACCCTTCCTCTCTTTTTCTCCCTAGCATTTATCATTTTCTAGGTCACCATGAAATTACTTCTTTTATATGTTTATTGTCTATTTACCCCTCTAGAATATAAGCACCAAGAGAGCAGGGATTTTTGTCTGGTTCATTGCTGTATCCCCAGCACTTAGTGCAATACCTGGCACATATAAGCTCTCAGTAGCTTCTTCATAGCCCTTGTTTGTGTGTTAACTTAGTGACTCTCCCTCTCTCTATGAGCACAGATTCCCATATCTATTTTGTTTATCACTGTATAACCCATGACTAGTGCAAGCCCTGGCATATAGTAGGCACTCAATAAGAAATTATTCTATAAATAAATGGCTAAATATGTAAGAGGTTAGATGGCAAAGGTCCATGTCAATCAATGTTTGTGACTCTCTGTTTAAAGATGGGGCAGATACTGTATTTACCAGTTGACCCAGGTCTACAATTATTGAGAATGCAAGGACAATTCTTGAATTTTCAATGCCAAATATTCACTGAATGTTCACTATGTCCCAACCCTCAGGGTAGGTATTAGAGCAATGAAAAAGAGGCTCATCGTCATCAGGGAGCTTACACATTCTAATCAGGGAGATAGACAGTACACAAGAAAAGAAATAAATACAAGTATAAATTGATGGGTGAACCTGCATTTGATATGAAAGGCCACTCTAAGGAGGTAACAACTGAGCTAAGACCTGAAAGAAGAGAAGGAGCCAGATATTTGAAAAGTTAAAAAAAGAACATTTCAGACAAAGGAGGCATCAATTATAAAGTCCCTGGGGTGAGAAACAGAAGGATCTGTTTCCCTATAATGTCCTGAGACAGAAGTGAGGGATGAGCTGAGATGAGAGAGGCAGGCAAGGCCAGAGCCTCAGACCCTGAAAGACACCAGAAGTAGTCTTAATTTTATTCTAAAAGCAAAGGGAAACACAAGTCTTGAGATAGGGGAGTGGATGATTTATTTATAAAGGTTACCCTGACTGCTATGTGAAGGATAGATTTGAGACTCAAGTAGCTGCAGGGAAAATTTGAGATGGTGATGGTTTGAACTGGAATGTTGGTAGTGGAGATGGGAAGATAAACTGCTATCGAAGGCACCAAAACAGAAACATTTTCAATATAAATGTATGCAGCTTAGCTACGTAATGTGCTTTCCTTAGTCAATTCTTGGTTCTCATCTTACTTGGCCCATCAGCATGATTTGCCACAGTTGATTGATCATTCCTTCCTTCTTAAAACACTTTCTCTACTTGGCTTCCAGTACACCACACACTTACTGGTTTTCCTCTACCTCTTTAGCCGCTCCTTCTTAGTCTCTGTCAGTTTCTTCTTATCTTCCCAACTTGTCAATGTTGGAGGGTCCCAGGGTTAAGTCCATGGACCCTCCTCTTCTCCATCTATGCTCCCTCCCTTAGCTATTCCATCAAATGTCAAAGCTTAAATATCATCAACATGCTGATGAATCCCAGTGTACTTCTCCTCTGACCTCCAGGCTCAAATGTCCAACTACCTACATAATAGCTCTGCCTGGATGGTGAATTACATCTCAATCTTAATATATCTAAAAACTAAACTCTTCATCTCCCTCACTTCTGCCCAAAACCTGTCCTTCCCACAGTCACAATACAATCCCACTCCAGGACCTTTACACTTGCCAGTCTCCCTGTGTGGCCGACTCTTTCTACAGAAATCCTCATCACTTACTACCATAACATCTTCTCATCTTTCTCAAAGGTCACTTTTCCTGACTTTCCTTGACCATGCTCCCTGCCATCCCATTTTAAATTATAACACCCATCTGATATCCTCATCTTCCTCCCTGCTCTAGTTTTCTCCCTAGCACTTATCTCCTTGTAAAATAATTTCCTTACGTATTTGTTTAGTGGCTGTCTGTAGTCACAAAAATACATGCTCCATGAGGCTATGAATTTGTATATCTTTTAACTTGATGTTTTCCTAGTTCCTGGAATAGAACCTGATATTTAGGAGGTGCTCAATAAATATGTAGTTAAAAGCATGAATGAATAATAAACATAAGTTAAAACTATTTCTTCATATTAAATACATGGATGAAAAATATAAGATGAAGCTATTGGCTATTCTGGTATTCTTTGCCACTTGTCTGCATTTCTGGCTGTTCAGTTTGCAGTGTGTTTTGACTGGGAAATAAAGATGGTAACGCAAACAGGAAAGAACCTTAAAAACAGGTAGTCTGCAGTTCAAGATAACAACATGGTGATGGAATCCAAAAAAAGGCAAACGTGCAAAATGAGTCACAAAATCAAGAAAGTCACTGTGATCCTAGTAACAATATAAAAAGGAATAAAGTACAAATGTTCACAGAATGACATACTTCATGGCATCAAGAATTAACTTTTTCATGAACCTGAGCTACCTCAAAGTTATTCCTTTTCCTCCATATACAAAATTGTACCCACAACATGGAAAGTTGTGAAAACTGTGAGTGAGCCAAAAATTTATTGGCGTGGATTAGCAATTAGAAGACACTCAGAAACAGAAATGGTGAGTTATGAAACATTTCTTTGTTGATTTTTATTCTGACCCGAGCAGGAAGCCAAGATACATTTACCAGGAATTAAGGATTGTAATAGCGATGAGTCTCCACTTCTTAAATTTTGTTTATATGTCCAGGGCCCTTTGGCCAAGTTCTGACTCCGTAACACTGACCCAGCTCTGGGACCACCACCTGCATCCTCAAAAGCATCTCCTCCTTTGGCCCCGGGAGTTGCCCTTCTCCAGACAGCGCCCGCCCCAGAGCCCTGCCTCTGCTTACCAACGCCGGTGGAACTCATGCTCCTGTTCCTCCGTTGTAGCTAAAGCCTTCTTTCTCTTCATAAAGCCTAGCAACTCCTGGATCTCCTTCTCACAGGAGGCCAGGAGTGGGTTTTTAGCGTCCAGCGGCCCATAAAACACTGCGAGGGGCAACAAGTCCTCGCGGCAGGTCGAGCGAGGCAGTGGGCTGAGAGAGCTCGCCTTTGACTCCGGGGGGAACTTTGAGATCGCAGTCGAGGTCGGGGGCGGGGTCGGCGGCGGTCCTGGCGGCGACACAGATGTGGGAGACACGTTGGATGGAGAGGTCGAACAGGTGCCTTGAGCGGCCATGTTGACCAGACCGAGGCCTGACCAAGAGTGTGTGTACACGCGGTTGCCTGGCGACAGTCTCGTGGCAACCAGGCATCCCACGCGCTCTCGGGAAAACACAGCGGCCCCTGGAGGGCAAAGGAAGAAAAAACCCGGTCCAGAAAGCAATGTTGCTCCTGAGGTGCTTTTGCTCTCTGGCTCATCGCTGTATGAGATGAGAAAGGAGAGAAGGTTCTGGGCAGAGAGCGAATAGGAGTGCCAGAAACTTAGGATCACAAATCCAAACTATACTTTTTCCATTTCGACTACTTAATAATGTTGGTCTTTAATATGTACCAGGCATTGTTCTAAGCATTTGGAACATAATCTCATTTACTTCATTTAATCATCGTTATAGCTTTACAATTTAGGATATTATTAGTATCTCCATTTCACAGTTTAAGAAACCAGAGTTTAGGGAGGTTAGTCATTTGACCGTGGTCAGAGTAAACCGTAGGGTCAGGGACCAGGTCTCAGCCTTCTGACTCCCAAGCCTGTGCTCAAAATGAACAGGCTATGTTGACCATCCCCCAAGACTAAGCTTAACAGTCGAATTGAAATTAGGGTAATATCTGACAGCAGTTTAAGAATGAAGTGCATGCAACTGATCCATTCTGGTCGCTCTTTTTGGACCCTGAGGTCTGTAACTGCGGATGATTTTGGTGTCTAGTAGTTACAATTACTCTATGTTTATTCATTTGTATTTCAGCTTTATCCTAATTATCACTATATTCTAAATTCATGAGCATTTTACTCAGCCTTAACCTTTGGACATTAATGTGTACTAATGCTTGAAGTGTTAACTCTCTAAAGACATTTGCATTTTAAACTGGGATTTTAGGAGACTTTGCTTCTAAAGGGGAAACTATGGCCCCGAGGGAAATATTTGGGGGCAAGGGAAGTTCTTCTTTCCCTGCATTATGGGCAATAGTAAGTTTATTTATATATTTAAAGTATGAGTTTCCAACCAGTACAGAACTTGCTTTTTTTATAAATTATGCAGTGCCAAAAATTATCTAAGAGAAGGATCAGAAATATTTGATGGCTTAGGGAAATGAAAACTGTTAGTGGTTCTGTCAGACTTAAAAATAAATAAAGACAGTAACAGTAACACCCTGTGAGCCCAATTTCCCATCTAAGATTAAGAAGCTTATTGGACCACAGCCTGATTTCTTTCAGGTCTGACCTGATTTCTTGCAGACTCTGTGGACCTGTGCTAATTTGTGAGGCTGGCCTAATATGTCATGTGTACTATACTCTAATATTCTTTGAAGGCAAATGATGATGATTTTGCTTTTCAAGGCAGGTAATTATGGCCCAAGAACCCTCCTGGCAAGCAGCGAGGTGCTCCGACACCAGACTGAAAGGAATTCAATTCTCCAATCAGGATGTAGAAATCTTCTTTGATCAAGATTTTATCTTGTCTTTAAGTGGGCAGGAAAAATGTTAAGACTTTAAAGAATTTAGGCCTAAAGAAATAACTTATCCTTGGAGCATTTACAAAAAGTATTAATAGACCTTTTAAAAAAATCAGCTTGGTAAATTCTTTCTCTTCTCATCTTCTCCTTGTTCTTACATAACAGATGTGTCCACTTCAGATCAAAAGCTGGTGTAATTTGCCACTGAGTACTATCTTTTATATTGATGAAAGTGAAGCTGCAGGATAAATGTAAATTAAAGTGGTCAGAGAGGAGGAAAGAAAATAAAAATAAAACAGATAAAATGGATTTCTCCCCACTTGATCTGGCTGCTCTCAGAAACAAGCTTTCATAGTGCAGACACATTTCAAAGTCACTAGTAAAAGAAAATGTGACTAATTAAATTCAAATACTTGAATTATGAAACATTGCGTCTTAGTCATTTCCCTCCTTGCACACACTAAAGTTAACAATGCATAACTTTCAGTAGTTTTTGAAAGCTTGTCTGCATATTTAAATGGGTGCTATACTCTGAATCATCATTGTGGTAAGATGGATATTTCCATTTTCTTCAGTTTAAATTATATTTAAATCATTTTAAAAAACATTTTCAAGATGTTATCTTTCTTGTAATGAGATGCAGCTATTAGAATACCTTCTCTATTTCCTTGTCACTTTGCTTTATTCTTTTTACTGTAGTTAAAGAATAGAGCTCTGCAACTGTCTGACAGGGCTAAATAATGTAAATAGCTTCCTTATAAATAATGTAAATTGCTGTTTCCTTATAATTAGTGTCTTTGCAGGCTGCAAGGATCCTTTTTGCCCATTCAAGAGTCTTTATCATTTAAAGTTACTGTTAGAGAAAGAATAAATAAGGTTAATACTCTTTCTATTCCTAGTTTAGTTGTTAATCATTTGGACTGTCCCAAAAATGTACATTTATGTACAAAATGTACAAAAATGTACATTTAAAAAAAAAGTACAAAAATCTCCCTTTCCTACCTCACTACCTAATACTTAGACTTTTTTAACTTCATGCTTTTGTTCAGTGAAATACAGCCATTTCTTTAGTGTGTCACAAATGCATAGATGAACCGCACATTCCCTGCAAGAAGCAGATGGCACATATGCAACTAACCCCGAAGAAGGCATGCTGTGAAATATGCTGTGATAAAGATCTTTTAAATGCTGTAAGAACCCCAAGATGAAGCTTGGGATTTGAGAGAGAACAGAGGATTCTAGAGGAGGTGATGTTTTAGCCCTGAACCATAACTGTCCTTCATTAATAGAAAAACCCTTGCAATAGGGATTTGCCTATTTACTGTGATAACCTAGCACTGAAGACTGGCCACTGGCAGAGTATATAAATGAGTGAATGAAAAAACAGTAAGATGAACATTTAGAAGGATATCCCACATCTCTACAAATGACCCAATTTTGTTCCTTTTTATGGCTGAGTAATATTCCATTGTATATATGTACCACAGCTTCTTTATCCATTCCTCTGTTGATGGACATTTAGGTTGCTTCCATGTCCTGGCTATTGTAAATTGTGCTACTATGAACATTGGGCTGCATGTTTCTTTTTGAATTATGGTTTCTCTGGGTATATGCCCAGTAGTGGGATTGACAGTCTCTAGAACTACATGGTAGTTCTAGAGACTGTCATACAGAGTGAAGTAGGTCAGAAAGAGAAAAACAAATATCATATATTAACACATATATGTAGAATCTGAAAAAATTTGTATACACGATCTTATTTACAAAGCAGAGACACAGATGTAGAGACACAGATGTAGAGAACAAAGGTATGGATACCAAGGGGGAAGTAGGGGGTGGAATGAATTGGGAGATTGGGATTGATATATATATACTATTGATACTATGTATAAAATAGATAACTAATGAGAACATACAGTATAGCACAGGGAACTCTACTTAATGCACTGTGATGACCTAAATGGGAAGGAAATCCAAAAAAGAGGGGATATATGTATATGTATAGCTGATTCATTTTGCTGTACAGTAGAAACTAACACAACATTGTAAAGCAACTATTCTCCAATAAAAATTAATTTAAAAAATATATCAGTAGGGCTTCCCTGGTGGCGCAGTGCTTGAGTAATCATCACTCAGGTCGAGTTAACGATTTTTATCACGTAGAAAGTTTCCTTACAGTCAGTCCTTCCTTCAGTTCTGTCCTAGAGGGAACCATTGTTCTGATTTCTGTCCCTGAAAGTTAATTTTGTCTGTGCTTGAACTTCTTGCTGTGCAGGCATACAGTATGTACTATTTAGCTTTTGGCATCTTTTTCTCAGCATAATGTTTATGAGATTCATCCATTTTGAGATATATATATATATATATATATATATATATCAGTAGCAGATTCAGACTAATACAAAGACCAGATAAAGAGACTGTTTGGGTAAATTAAACAGGTTTAGTTATTACAGGCTACCAGTGGAAGTCAGTATAGTAAGGATATACAACAAAGACATCGGCAGCATTATCCAGGACAGATGGGAATATAAATTTCCAAAACCTAACATCCTCACCAGTGTTACACAATCCTGGATGGTAATATCCCTGCACCTTTTAAGTCTCTGATGCTTGAACAAATGTCTGCAGTTTCTCTGGAGTGCAGTATTGCTTCTAATTTAATACTTTGTGCATGCACACTTTCAGATACTTCCACTTGGCTCTTCCACCCACAACAGCTTTAATGCCACAGGTTAGGGACCCTGTGTTAGGGTTCTGCTAAATACTGCATCTCCCCTTCAATCAAAGGTCTGGGTTTGTGAACTGCTTGAGGTCTGGAAACTAGATGAGGAACCACAATTTTCCATTGCAGCAACTAATATCAGACTTTTGCTTACCATTTCTTGAGTTTTCTGATTATACATATCAAGCAGCACCTTTGTTGCCTGCTCATCCATCTAACTTGACCCTGTAACACCATGATTCATTAGCTAACACCACATATCCCTATAGGTAAAGGTACCTTGGTTGTCACTCTAGCCTGGCTGTCCATTATGGTAATTACATCTCATGCTGGCCTTTGTTAACTGCTACCACCTGGCCTTTGCCATTCTGGAATTACATCATCCCCACGAGTATTATGAAGCTAAATTTCATGGCAGAATCCCCCACTGTCAACCCTGGCCCACAGAAGACAGAAAACTTCCAAACTTCTCCAACAATGCTGGTGCTCACCTCATCGCTGCATTACTTACATCCTCAGTGGAGGTAATATCCTCTGGCCATCTCGGAGAACATAGCCAAGCAGTGGGTTCTTAGGACATACATAATAAATTCATTCTAACATTCCTATCTCTCTGGGCTTTCTGGCCCTTTCTTCAAAATCATATCAAGGAAGTTCTGCATCTTCACTTCATTTGATGTAGAACATTATCAGATCTGCATTTCCAGAAGCCACCTTGTTATGTTATTAGGAATCCTGAATCATGGCTGAGTACCCCCATATTAATGAATTCTACCCTATCCAGCCTGTATTCTGTCCTCTCCTGGTCTAACATACCCAAGGTACACTCCTACACATGTTCCCCCCGCCAGCTTCAGCTAATACCTCTTAGCCAGATCCTGCAGTTCCTTTGGCATGTGGGCTATTTCTTCCCAGAACAGAGCTTGTACTTTCCTGTTCAGGCTGTGCTGAAATGTGTTTGATTTTTAGCCAGGAGGTAATGAAGGGTGTTGGGGGCATATCTGGAGGAAAACAAGAATCATCTTGAAAGGCACCTTCTTCAGATTAGGTCATTGTATGTTCCTCCAGGCAAAAAAAGACTGTTTTTCTCTGGCAGGTGGTTAGAGGCTGTTTCTGCTACCCTGGAGGGTTCAGAGGAATTTAGGAGCTCAAAATTCCTAGGCTTGTCTACCTAAATATCTTCATTTCAGATCTCTGAGTCCCATTCTTTTCTTGGAATCTCTGCTACATAATCAGATTGTGGGCCCGATTTTCAGCAAAGTCTACCCAGCCATTACCCTGAGCTGCAATAAAAGCAATCTGACTTTTAGAGAATGTTTGCAGGACTTCCAATGCCTCAAAAGAAGCCACACCACAATCCCTTTAATTAATAATGCCCCATACTGACTAAGCACAATAGCTATTTGATCTCCCCCTACCTTGCTGTCTACCTGCACCTCATCACAATTAAACCATGGGTGAAATCACTGCATGCCCACCCAACTTACCACCACAATTGGTTCCCTGTTGCTTTCAGACAGTAGGTGAGTCAACTCTAAAATCCCATCCTGGGGGGTCCACTTTTTATAGCTCATTCCTACTGTGTTAACCTGGGTTCTTTACACAACAGAGTTTGAGGCAAAACTTAAGTGCTTGTGCTTTGTTTCGTAGTGATTCCCCTGAAGCAAGGAGGGGAAAAGGAAGTGAGACAGGGACTGTGATGTTAATTTCATGTGTCCCCTTGACTCGGCTAAGGGAAGCCCAGCTAGCTAGTAAAACACTATTTCTGGATGTGTCTATGAGAGAGTTTCCGGAAAATATTAACGTTAGAATCAGTAGACTGAGTAAAGAAGATCGCTCTCACCGGTGTAGGTGGGCATCAACCAGTGCACTGAAGGTCCAAATAGAACACAAAGGCAGAGGAAGGGCAAATTCTTTCTCTCTGCTTGAGCTGGGAAATCTCTTTTCCCCTGCCTTGGACATCACCACTCCTGGTTCTTGGGCCTTTGGACATGGACTGAATTACCGCTGGCTTTCCTGGTTCTCCAGTTTTCAGACAGCAGATCATGGGACTTCTCAGCCTCCAAAATCACAAGTCAATTCCTTGTTTTATATATATATATATATATATATGTGTGTGTGTGTATCCCATTAGTTCTGTTTCTCTGGAGAACCCTAATATAGATACTGGTACTGAGACATGTTACTGCTGTATAAATACCTTAAAATGTGGAAGCAGCTTTGGAACTGAGTAACGCATAGAAGCTGGAAGTGTTTCAATGTGCATATGCTAGAAAAAGCCTCCATTACCATGAATGGACTGTTAAGAGAAATTTTAGAGAGGACTCAGAAAGAAAAGAGGAGAGGCTGCAGAGAAAGCCTCAATCTGCTTAGAGAATAACTAAGTAATCCTGAGCAGGATTTTGGTAGAAATATGGCTGGGAAAGGCCATTTTGATGAGGTCTCACTCAGATGGAAATGAGGAACATGTTATTGGACAACAGAGGAAAGGCCATTCTTGTTGTTATGAAAGTGGCACAGAACTTGGCTGAATTGTGTTTGTATTCTAGCGTTTTGTGGAAGATAAAATTTGGGGATGATGAAATGAGTATTTAGCTGAAGCAATCTCTAATCAGAGTGCTGAAGGTGCAGCGTGGCTCCTCCTGACTGCTTATAGTACAACATGAAAAGAGAGAAATGACTGAGCAAAAAGGAAGCTTAAAGGTTTCTCAGCCTGTTCACACTGTAAAACATGAGGAACGATAGTTGGAAGAGAACAATAAGGATGTGGCCAAGAGAGCATTTGATAAGAAGATCATTATGGATCAGCTGTCTCTACAGAAGCTAGGAGGTGTTTTTCAGAACAATGGAAGAATAACCACAAGGGCAATTCAGACATCATCAGGGCTGGCACTCCCGTCAGAGACCCATAGTGCAAGGGTCCAGAGACAGAGCAGTTTCACAGGAGGGCACACGGTGTCCAGCACTGCATCATAACTTGGGCTCTTCAATTTCCCCAGATGCAACTCTCCAGCAGGGCACTTGACCGTGCTCAGAACACTTACATTAGCCTACAGTTGGGCAGAATCACCTAACATGAAGCCTATTTTTTAATAAAATGTTGAATATCTCATGTAATTTATTGAATACTGTACTGAAAATGAAAATAGAATGGTAGTATGTGTATAGAATGGTTGTATCAGTTTTTTTACCCTCCTGATGGTGTGGCTGACTGGGAGCTGCGGCTTGCTGCCACTGCCCACGAGAGACTATCAGACTACTATTATCACTAGCCTGGGAAAGATCAAAATTCAGCATTCAAAGAACAGTTTCTACTGAATGCATATCACTTTTGTACCATCATAAAGTCAAAAAATCGTAAGTCAGGGACCATTTGTAGTAGATCTTTCTGTTTTGACCTGAAAATATTTTTGACTTTTTTTTAATAAAAAAAGAAATTGTAGAATGATGTGAACAATATGTTAATGTTTATCTATATGAAAAAAAGTACCACAAAATGATACTATAATATTTGTATTTATATGTGTGTTTGTATATATTATAAGAGGGAGGAGAGAAAGACCAAAGAGTGAGAGAGGGGATAAGTGTGTTGAGAAGTTCTGAAAGAATCCTCAATAAATTGTTGACACTGGTTACGTCTGGGAGGAAACTGGAATTGGAAATGGGGATCAAATGAGATTTTAGACTTGTCTGTATTTTTTTTTTACACAGTATTTTTACACAAATACTTGTCTGTATTTTAGGCTTGTCTGTATTTTCTTTTAACACAGAAAAGACTGTCCTATAGTACTTATGTAATGAAAGTTAATCTTAAAATGTAACGGTAAGTGTAAAAATAAAAAAATTTTTTTTTTGGTGTCCCTGGGTGGGCAAAGTAAAACTTAATAGTTGCTATTGTTGAGGTTATAAGTATCTTTGCTCTGTGTTCTTTTTTGTATATTACAGTTTTTCTACGGTGAACATGTATTTCTTCCATTATAAAAAAATCATACTTTTTTTTTTACCGAAAGCATGAAGATACATGCACATAACAATAATACATACAAACTAAAACTTCTGTATTCCTTAACTAGGCAGAATTTCCACCAACTGCATCATTTTGGGGGAGGTACTTAGAAGTACATTCTTGGACTACATACTATTTGCTTTGTTTCCTGAATCTCAAAAAAGGCAGAAAAAGTTTTTGATTCATTCATGGATGTTTAAGACTGAACTCCAACACTTAGGGTCTATATGGACCCCCCCCAAAATGTCCTACCTCTCCTTGCCATTCCCCCCACCACCAAGTTTCTTCTTTATTTACCATGAATTCAAGCACTGTGACTCCTAGTTTACTACAGGCAAGAAGTAAAGAGGAATATATTGTCATAGCAATCCAGATTTCTGGATCTCCTAAGAAAAAGCTTAAGCAGGGTGGAGATTGGAAGAGCACTGAAAGGAGGCCTTTCCTGGGATCTTATCTGTCATATAATATGCTGGTGAAAGAAAAAAAATTTATCTGACTTTCTGGATTGGTCATAAAACCTTGATCTAATAGTAAGAAATACAAAGAGCACGATGGCCATACTTTTAATTTGGTTCTTGTCAGGACGTTGATTAAATGCCTTTGGTTTTACCTGTCACCAGACTAGGATAAAAACTCAACCCTGCAAAGTCCCAAAGTTTTTGTACTCTTTCACTCTTCCTTGCTTGAAAACCAGCTGATTCTTTTCTGATCTCACATCTTTCTTGTGCTACCTTGGCAACTACAGCCAACAGCAACCAACACATGCTTTTTGTTTCCCTTCACCTAAAGCCCCAAGTTTATTCATTATATTTTATGCTACCAAGTTGTTGCAGATGACAGTTTCACCAAATGTTTCATCACTAAATAACATGAGAAGTCATCTTCCTAGGCTCCAATAACAGTTTCCTTGCTGCCCACTCTCTGACTGTGTAGTCAGTGCTACACATTTTAAGTTTTTGTTGAAGCAACACCCTAATTCCAGTACAAAACACTATGTCAGTCTCCTTAGACTAAATTATGGTAGAGTAGCAAATAATCCCATATCTCCATGGCTTACAAAGACAAAATTTTATCCTTTGCTCATATTTGTGAATAATATAGTTCAGCTGAGTCTCTGCTCCACACACCCTCATTTTGGGACTAAGCCTGAAAGAGCAAAGCCATATCTGGAGCATCGCAAATCTCAGAGCAGAAGAGGAAAAATGATGGAGGAACAATTCAGTGGCTCTTAAACTTCTGCTCCAAATTGGCACCAATCCCTTTCGCTTACATTTCATTTTCAAAAGTAACTCAAATTGTCAAGGCCATTCTCAGAGGGGCCAGGAATTACAATCCCGCCCCCCACAGGGAGGAGCAGGTAATATTTTGAATAATACAAGCTACCAGAGTACCTCAACTTTAACATATCCAAACAAAACACACATCTTTCTCCCAATCTACTCCTCTCCTGCTTTCTCTCACTCACTAGTGGAGGCTCCAGAATTTTCATACTAGAAGAGGGTTGGTGTAGCCATTACGTTAGAAGGAAGAGCTAGAAGACTAGTTTTAAAGCTGCATCTTCTAAGGAAGCACACAGTTTTTACTTAAATTGCATGGTCATTTAAGTTGGCTTGATGGAGTTGATTGAAATTATGAATTGGCTAAAGTCCCCTCAACTTATGCTCTTGGTCGTTCGATTGGATACCGCCATTGCAGTTACCCAAACAAGAAACAATGGTATCTTTGAGTCCTCCTATCCCATCCAGTCCCAATTTGTAGGCCTGTGCTGTCCAATAGAGCAGCCACTAACTACATGTGCATATCAAACACTTGAACTGCAACTAGTCGGAACTGAAATGTACTATACATGTAAAATACAAAACAGATTTCCAAGACTCTGTAAAAAAATATATATATAGGGCTTCCCTGGTGGCGCAGTGGTTGGGAGTCCGTCTGCCGATGCAGGGGACACGGGTTCGTGCCCCGGTCCGGGAGGATCCCACATGCCGCGGAGCGGCTGGGCCCGTGAGCCATGGCCGCTGAGCCTGCGCGTCCGGAGCCTGTGCTCCGCAGCGGGAGAGGCCGCAGCGGTGAGAGGCCCACGT
>NW_006780221.1:89049-91644 GCF_000442215.2 Lipotes vexillifer
AAAAAAAAAAAAAAAAATATATATATATATATGTATAAAACATCGTTTTTATATTGATGACATTTTGAAATGACAATATTTTGGCTATATTGAGTTAACTAAAATATATTATTAAAATTAATTCCACTTGTTTCTATCTTTTTAATATGCTGCTAGACAACTTAAAATGACATATATGTCCCTCATTTGTGTCTTGCATTATATTTATACCGGACAGCAGTCCTGTGGGCTGCCTTTTTCTCTTCATCTCTATTGTCCCAGCCTTAGCTCAGGCCTTCTTCCTGTTTCAGTGAGGTTTATGCAAAAGCCTCCACACTAGTCTTTCTGCGTCTATTCTGGCCTTTCTCCAACCCTGTTTTCAAAGTGGCCAGAATGATCTTTTAAACTGCAATCCAGTCATGCTAACTCAAATAGTTTGGTATTGTTCCATGGGTCACCATTGCCTTAATTCCATAGTTCCATATATAAAACCTTTCCTGATGAGCCTGACCCCTAGTTTTCACCCTAGGGTGCCTAGCCCCTGAGATACACCAAGACTTTCCAAGGGTCCGGGCATGTCTGGTTTTAAGTGAGTCAATTTCCACATCCTCCACTTGCATATTTTGCACATATTTATGTGCTTCAAAGGCACCTGCAGTCTAAGTTCTCTGCCCTCTTCCCCTTTGTTGTTCTATTCTTCTTGACTAAGCAAAGGTATCTAGAATCTTAGTATCAGGCATTGATGGAACAATTAAGGAATTCCTTTAAGCAAGGTGCCAATATTGCCTCCCTACCTGTTATAAGATATATTGCTAATACAATAGTCACACCATGCTATAAATATATTTTAAAATATGTAAGAAAATAGAGAATTTTTGGAAATTCTTTTAGGGAGTAAACAAGAAAGTTCAAAAACCACTATCTCATCTCTCATGACACCCTACCCATATCCCCACCATCACCACCTCTGTCTCCACTACACGCACACACACACACACACATGCACATGCACACACACCCCTTCCCAGCTCCAGCTTTACTCAAGAGCTCAGCCTATCCCAGGCTATTCTCCCTCACCTACTTACCCGAGCTAATCACTTGCTGCAACTCCTGCTTGCTTGATGGCACCATCAGAAAAGGTTACTTTTCAGTTTTGCTATGCAGAGGCTTTACCAATTTTCTTCTATTATATGAGCTTTGACCTTCACTGCACTTTATGAGATGACCTTGAAGGCAGATGCAAGCAATTTATATCTACTTAATTTTCATTATCATTGTAATACTCTTTACCAAGACTTCTCTCCTTTCAGTAGAGAAAAAAAGTGGGTTTTTTCCTCCAAATTTACATGACTATTTTAAGTGTTGCTGAAAGAGTAGTTTCAAGCAGTTATTACTCAGGTGTCTTTTTTTTTTAAAACAAAAACACCAAGATTTAATGATTGAACTCATATAATAAGTAAACACGTATGCATATCTCATACTGTTTAGTTGACAGCTGCTGCTTATTGTTGATTCCTTCATTGTGATTATCATAGTGCTGTCATCAAATTCACTGTCAAGGTCATTGTGGGAATGGTCACAGGGAGTATAGGAGAGTGGTTAGGGACATGGCTCCAGAGTCAGACTGCCTGGCTCAACCACCTGTTAGTTGTGTTACCTTAGAAAATTCATTTAACTTCCCTGGGCATCAGTTTCCTCATCTGTAAAATGAAGATTACAAGAATAGTAACTCCTTTGTAGGGTTGTTGTAAGAGTTAAATGAATTAAAACTAGTAAAGTGCCTAGAATATGTCACTGATTTTTTAAAATAATAATATTAAAGAGCAGCTGATAAAGTGACAAGCTCATTTTTTTTTTCCAAAAGATTTATTTGGGGGACTTGGCAAACTTACAGAGAAATTTTTCATTTCTGTTTATCCACTGAAGTACATTTTCAATTCTCAACAACAAACCCTCTTAAGAGTATCATGAGTGCAAAGCTAAAATCATCAGATTCTTTGTCACACAAATGAACTTTTTCAACTCTCTGGTTTTACACACACACGCACACACACATAGACCAAAGAAAGTGAGATTCTGCTGGTTTTGCTTGGGGTTAAGTGTGGAAAAAATTTTAAACCCCCAACTTCAAAAATCAGTTTCCAAAAAATCTTCAAGTAATTTAATTTCTTAAAACATGACTGGCAAACTTTTTCTGTTAAAGCCAAATCTTAAATATTTTAGGCGTTTCAGGCCATGGATCTCTGCTGCCACTATTCAGTTCTGCCACTGTAGCCCCAGGGCATCCATAGACAACAGTGAAAAAATGAGCATGTCTGTGTTCTAATAAAACTTTATTTACAAAAATAGGCAGCAGGCCAGATTTGGTCTGCAGGCCATGGTTTGCCAACTCCGTCTTAGATGTTACTCCATATTTACCTTGTAACTTTGATCATCTCTAGTATACAGTAACATACCCACAATGGCAGGAGAAACTCAATTTGTGAAGCAATGAACTACAAAAAATGACATATGAAATACAGTATACAGGTACAATAAAGTTGAGGAAAAACAGATAAGAAGCATCTGTGGGTGAGAAGCAGATGAAACTTCAATTCTCTAAAGTGATTGTTCAGC
>NW_006780221.1:91654-137417 GCF_000442215.2 Lipotes vexillifer
CAGATTAAAACAAGCACAAGTTTTATTTTCTGCCTCAGAGTACTTACCTATATACATACATATCTTCATCTCAACTCTCAACCAGTCAAGGACATATACATCACTAGGGCAGTTCCTAAAACTCTGTGCCCCAAATAACAACATAAACCCACTGAAATAATGTATTCTTACTCCAAGGGCTCAGTGGTGAATCCTTCATCATGTTACCTAGAATTTCCCCTTTCATATGTCTATATTTCAAGAATAAACAGAAATTATGTGAATTGTTAAGAATGTTTTCCCCAAATTTTCAGGCCCTTTGATCCACTGGTTCTACTTCCATAGTTAATCAATTATATATCAATCTCTAGCTCCTTAACTATGATTCTATTAAACCATAAGGATCAATCACAATGGTCCTGAATAGGGCTGGAGTTGAATGAACTGAAAAGCAAAGCCAGAAACAGTGAAGAATTGATAGAACTTGATAAAGAGGCCAGGGATTTTTTTTTTTTTTTTTTGGTGTATTAATTGTTGTATCCCCAAGTGCTTAAAACAGTGCCTGACGCTAAGTATTCACTCCACAAACATTTGTTTGTGTGAATAAATGAATGAATGAATGAACAAAAAATAGGTGACAGGGCCTCCCTGGTGGCGCAGTGGTTGAGAATCCGCCTGCCGATGCAGGGGATGCGGGTTCGTGCCCCAGTCTGGGAGGATCCCACATGCCGCGGAGCCATGGCCGCTGAGCTTGTGCGTCCGGCAAAGGGAGAGGCCACGACAGTGAGAGGCCCACGTGTTGCAAAAAATAAAAATAAAAAAAAATAGGTGACAAATATGGAAGGTAAAAGAAGATGTAAAATGAATCCAAGTTTTCAAGCCTGAGCAACAGAAAGAATCCTAATGATGTTAATATTCAAGATAAGGGCTGTAAGAGATGACTGGAGGAGCCTGCAATACAGCAGTGGTTAACCAATGCACATGAACCTACCTTACTCCAAAAACCATCCCTCAGATGCCCAGCAGTCTTGTTTGTACTATGTGATCTCACCACCAGTCACAGAAGATTGAACCAAGGATGAACACTTGACCTAGCTAGACCAATCAGATTCTTTCTCCTGGAATCTGAAACTGAAATTCTGCTGGGTGTAGTAGAGCTGCTTGTAAAGGTGGTCAAGTCTGCCGAGAGCTTGGAGAAGCAGAGAAAGTTGGTCTCGAGAGAGAGAAGCAAGATGTCTTAGAAAAGCAGAGGCAGAAGCTGGAGAGAGAGTATCGCCTATGTTAATGAGAGTTTTCTGGTCCTGATTGTATTCCCTCCCAGAGGTTCAGCTGCCTTCATGTCATTGTTTCTGGATATCCTTATAATAAATTCACCTTTTGGGTAGAGAAGAGAAAGTAACCAGATTTATTTTCTGATGCTCTGAGCCCAGAATCATTGATTAGACAGGGAGGTAGGTGGTTGATTCATTTTTGGATATGTTAAATCTGGGTTTTGCTTTCCATCTTCAGAAATATTTTTTACCTCATTTGCCCCAAGTGTTCCTACACTCTTCCTTATGTCTTCAATAAATTACCAGGCCTTTTTCTTCCATCCTGTTAGGAGATACCTTACAACACAAGTGCATTTTTACTACCTTAACCTCAGAAGAGAAAGTATCCTTGCTTCCCAAATTTCTGAGCACCTTATGATGTCTATCCCTTTATAGAGAATAGTCCTGAAAGAAGGCTTTCAAGAGGTGTATGATTATCAGAGACAAACACTATAGACAGAGGGTTTTTCTCTTGTACACACGTCCTAAAGCATGATGTTATTCTCTTGGAATAAGAGAAAATGGGACAGAAGATATGTATAGGAAATTTGAGCCACAGAATATTATACAGGCAGTGAAATGCATGTCATTTTCTAATCCATTCCTGGCTTCAACACCTCTTCACAACACCTTGAGAAAGCCTGCAAATTGAAATCACCTCTTTGCAAATTGATTTCCTAATGTCACTAGGCTCCACACACTGTCAGCCCACGCTCTTTCAGTTGCTAAGTGCACTGGATTGTCACAGTACGTTCCAGAGGCTCTAGATTTCTCTCAAATGCAAAAGATATGCTTCTAATTGGAAGAAAAGGCCTTGTCTTTCAAATACAATATTCTCTGAAAAAAAAAAGTACCCATTAGATTTCAAACAGTTCAAATTGATTGATTTCCCCAAACATGGGAAAGCTTATAAGCTCTAAAATTTAATAATATCATTTTACAACTCGGAGCGTAAAGATGATTTTTAGATTAGTTTTGCATTATTAGCTTCACTTCATTAGGAACAAAAATCATAAGATGCCACTAAATATTTATTCACAACATGCACTGATTACTGATTACTATGGAGGAGACACATTACAAGAGACTTTCATTTTTCTAAATCAATAATATGAACAAAAGTTTAGGTGAAAGTTTAAGACTGATTTTAAAAGGGGGGGAGGGAAGCTATGGCAAGAAATAAGAACATTTAAATTTAATGGGTATATATACATAAGTTGAACAAATATTTATTGAGGGAGACCACAGTAACGGAGTAGAGACTGATAAGATATAAAATGCAGTCCACAGGCCTAAAGAGTTTAGAGACAAACAGGAGAGGCTGGTGATTCATTCATTCATTCAAGTTTTTAATCAAGTATTTGCCATAGACGAGATGCTTGGCTGGGTACTAAATTTTAATGATTACATTGTAGCATTGGATCACTTCAACATATACCATCAAACTTAATCTTTAAGATTTTTATTATGTTACAAGGAATACATTTTTTAAAATTACTTAATTTATTTATTTTTGGCTGTGTTGGGTCTTCTTTGCTGTGCGCGGGCTTTCTTTAGTTGCAGTGAGCGGGGGCTACTCTTCGTTGTGGTGCGCAGGCATGCAGGCTTCAGTAGTTGTGGCACGTGGGCTCAGTAGTTGTGGTTTGCGGGCTCTAGAGCTCAGGCTCAGTAGTTGTGGCGCACGGGCTTAGTTGCTCTGCGGCATGTGGGATCTTCCCAGGCCAGGTCTCGAACCCGTGTCCCTTGCATTGGCAGGCGGATTCTTATCCACTGCACCACCAGGGAAGCCCTTGAATACATTTTTTTAAAAAAGATCAAACCATACAGAAACAAATAGTGACTCTCCATAACTACCACCACTAGATGGGGTAACCAATATTACATTGTTGGGTATCTTTTCACACTTCTTAAGATAAGAATATAAATACACACAAATACTTTTTTAAAAATGGTATTGTGCTATACACAGAGCCAGTACAGCATACTGCTTGAGAACATGGGCTTTAAATAATACCACCTCGATTCGAATCCCAGCTCTACCACATACAAAGCTACATTTGCAAGTTACCATGCATCTCAATTCCAAAATTTTCTAATCTTTAAAATAAGAATAATATTAGTAAATACCTCATAGCATTGTTGTGAAAATTAATACTCAATCACTTAAAACATAATAATTCAATAAATGTTAGCTTTTATTATGCAACTTGTGTTATCTTTACCCAAGATTATGTTGTGGACCTCCTTCCTCCACCTCACTTTTTTTCAAAGGCCAAATAGTACCATTGTATAGATTTATCATAATTCATGTAATACATTCTCCTGCTATGCCTATACTTGAATATTTCTGAAGAGTAAATGCTTAGAAAAGAAATAGATGGATCAAAAGCGATACATATTTTAAAGTATATTTCAGATGCTTTTGAATTTCTCTTCTAAAATGTGTCAACTTATATTCCACCATAAAATATGAAGGCAACCTTTTCCCTGTATGGGGCGTGTGTGTGTGTGTGTGTGTGTGTGTGTGTGTGTGTGTGTGTGTGTGTGTGTGTGTGTTGGGTGGGCTGAAAATTGATTATGAAAAAAATTCTCCTATACTTATTTATGGTAGTTACTATTTTGTGTTTCATGTTTGTGCTTTTAATAACACAGAGTTTTGTGTATGATAGAAGGCAGAAATCTAACTTTATTTTTGTCCAAATGGGCAGCCAGTTGTTCCATTTACAACTAAGCAGTGTATCCATTCCCAGATTATTTGAAGGGACACTCTCATTATACACTTAATTTCCACATATGCATAGTTCAGTTTCTACTCGCTACTTTTTTTCTGTTGATACACTTGTCTTTCCCTGACAGTACCACATTACTTTAACTACTGTAATGCTGTAGTATATTTTAATATCTGTTAACTTTATATTCTTTTTAAAAACCTATTGTTGGGAATTCCCTGGCGGTCCAGTGGTTAGGACTCAGCGCTTTCACTGCCGTGGGCCCAGGGTTAAATCCCTTGGTCAGGGAACTAAGATCCCACAAGCACATGGTGAGGCCAAAATAAATATAAAAGTAAATAAATAAATAAATAAAAACTTATTCCGTACTCTTACTGTTGCAGATTATGACAGAGATAGCCAGCTGACCACCAAAAACTCAGGCTCCTCTTTCATAATGGCCAAAGCACGGGTCAACGCTTTCAGGTCAAAGCACTGTTGCCAGAAAGAAGCTACCTCATTGGGGGACCACATGTCTCAGTTCCCCTTCCACCTAACGAGGGTCATATGACTAGTTCTTGCCAGTGGAATGTGAGCAAATACATTCTGTGTCCTTTTCAGGTCAAAGTGATGGAGAGGCAGGTATGCCTCTGCATTGTCATTGTCCCCATACAGGTACTCCAAGGACCTAACAGGAGGCCAGAGCCACAGAATAAAAGACTCCTGACTTCCAGTCAGCCTAACCAGGAATTCTTGCATTAAGTGTGAGTGAGAAATAAATCCTTTATTCTATTAAGCCACTAAGGTTTGGGGATTTATCTATTACATTAGCTACTATACAGATGGTGTATTGCAAATGGCATTTTAAAAATCCAGATAGGATTTTAATTCAGATCAAGTTTTATTTACAGATTAGGTTGAGGAGAGCTGACACCTTAACAATACTGAGTTTTCACATCTAGAGGAAATATCACATCTTACATTTATTCTGTTTTTTTTTTTTTTTTTTTTTTTTTTGCCATGGCTCACGGGCCCAGCCGCTCCGCGGCATGTGGGATCTTCCCGAACCGGGGCACGAACCCGTGTTCCCTGCAACGGCAGGCGGACTTTCCACCACTGCGCCACCAGGGAAGCCCCCTGGTCTTTTTTTATAACCTTCGATAAAGCTTTGTTGTTTGCTTTATGTGGATCCTAAAGATTTCTTGCTAAGTTTATTCCTATATATTTTCATACTTTTATTGTACTGTGTCTGCAGTCCTTTCCCATTACATTTTCTATTTGATTATTGCTTGTACACAGACAGATTATTTACTTTTATAAGATGATCTTTTATCATCTTACAGAATCTTGTTTATGCCATTGGTTCATTGGTTTAATTTTTTGCATTATTTCTAGCAAATAATGACAGTGTTGCCTCTTCCTTCCTCATATTGATACTTCTTAGTCCTTTTTTTATGTTATTGCATTAGCTAGGATCTTAAAAATAATATTGAAAAATAGCAGTCATATCTTCCTTTCCCTGTTTCTTCTTTTAAATAAAATCTCTTTATTAGTTAGCCATTAAATACAATGTTTCATAGTGATTTCTGATAAATGTCCTTTGTCAGATTATGGAAATCTTCTTTTATTACTTCGTTTAAAAAAAGGTGTGTTTTTGTTGTTAAATCAAGGTGGATCTTGAATTTTATCCAAATGCCTTTTCTTTCTCTGTTTAGATAATTTATCATTTTCTTCCTTTAATATAGTATACCATATTTTGTATACTTCCTAAATATTAAAACATATTTGCATTTTAAGTAATGCCTTCTTGGTCTTGGTATATATCCTTAATGTAGAGCATCATTCATCTAATTATTTATTTAATGTCTTTGCACATACTTTCATATCAGAGATTGGTTAATACGGGTGTGTGTGTGTGTGTGTCTGTGTGCCTGTGTGTACAACCTTTGTCTAATTTTCTTATGAGGAATATTCTACCCTGTAGAACAATATTAAAAATTTTCACCTTTTTCTATGTTCTATCAGTTAAATATGATACCTCTTCCTTGGAGATATGAAAAACTCACTTGTAAAATTACCCAGAGTGAGAGTGTCTTTAGTGGAGAAAGGTATTTGCTCATTTTCCACTTTTTCTACAATTATAGAACTATGTAAGTTTTTTTACCTCTCCTTGAATTTTAACTCATTTTTACTCTCCTAGCAAAGTACGTATTTCATTTATATTTCCAAAGGCTCCTTTTTAAAGTTTACATAATATTCTCTTCTTATTTTTTTAAAGTTTATTTCACCTCTCTAACTATGTGCCCTTTCACATTTTTAATACTGCTTATCTAAATCTTCTCTTTCTTTTCCATATTGGATAGGCAAAGTTTTGTTTATTTGAATTGGGTTTTTTTCAAAAAATCAGCTATCAGTCAATAATTTTAAAAAGTGCAGAAACATAGGAAAAATTATTAATTTTTTTCTCAGTCAAATTAAAATTTTGTTACATTGCTTTAAAGTTTCACCTAGAAAGATATCTGGAGGCTGAAGTAAAACATATTGAACACATCAGTTAAAGCTTATCCTATCTGCATAAATTTATCCTAGGTGCCTGACTACTTGGGCATTCTGTATACTCACGCTTGTGGATTGTTTTATTCTAATCTTCCAAGCATTTACCTACTTTTGGTCTGTTTTATCTGCCAGCTTCTGAGAGAGTTGTGTTTTAAAGTTTTCCACCATGATTATAGGTTTTGAAAATCTCTTTGTCTTTCTAACAGTTTCTAATAATTTTTGCCTCATTGATTTTCAAACTATATTGTTGCGATGATACTGTACTTTTATTACTATATCTTTTAATGGATTTCATTTTTGTCAATCCAAATTTTTCCTCTATTTCATGGAAACATTTTGCTTTGAGAGCAGCCATGTTAAAATGTAACCCCAACATTGGCCAGTGGATTGGTCCACGGTAAGTACTTTACCAGCTGAGTCAATGATCTCTTCCTGAGAATCCTGGCTTGGGATCGTGAGACTCACCAGTAACTGAAGCTGTAACATGTAAAACACAGGTGGCACAGGCCCTGCCACCAGCTGAGTAAAAGAACTTCAAAAGAACTTGAAGGAAGCAGATGCACAGAGAGACACACAGTTATCAGACAGGGAGATAGTTTCTTAGATACAGTTTGATTCTGAAGCTCAACTGTATTCCTTTCTTTAGGCTTTGTGAGCTCCATTACTCAGCTCCTTATGATTAATTCTCCTTTGATTTAAACTAGTCCATTCATTCCACAATTATTTATGGAGTTCTTAGTATGTGCCAAGTACTGGTATAAGCACTAAAGATATAGCAGAGAACAAAGCAAAGTTCCTGTCCTCCTGGAGTTTACTTGATAGGTGGGATATATAATAAGGCAGCAAGAAAGAGAAATAGGGGTATACTATTTAGATAGTTGACCAGGGAAGCCCTGTCTGAAGAGGTGACATTTGTACAGAGGCCAGAATGCAGTGCGAGTAATATAGATAGATATCTGGGGGATAAGCATTCTAGTAAGAAGCAAAAGCAAGGGCAAAAGCCCCACAAAAGAAATCTTTAGCCTTTCAAGGAATAGCAAGAATACCAGCATGCCTGGAGCCACTGGGCATACAAAGATGAAGAGGTATCCAGGGGCTAATTCATGTCGGAGCTTGTAAGCCTTGATAAAGATCTTAGAGTGGAAAGTTATTGAAGGGTAGAGACATTACCTTATTACATGCTAAATGGATTACTTTGTCCATTGAGGAGGGAATAATAGACTGTAGATGGGCAAGGGCAGGAGCAGGGATGCCAGTTAAGAGGCCCTCACAGCAGCAAAGGACATTAGAGGCTAACATGAAAATGATGGAGGTTCCTTGGGGGCTAGAGGTTGGATGGAGGTAGTTGGATTCTATTTTAAAGGTAGAACTCATAATGGGAATGTGAGGTGGAAACAAAGCAGAGGAGTTTAGGGACTTCAAGTTATTTGACCTGGACAAAAATGATTCCCAGTTTTCAGTATTCTGTTGTTCTGGTATACTTTGCTATAACTAGGTACTAAATATCATTATGTTTCTTTGTTAAATGACAATATTAGTTCAGCATTTAAAAAAATCTGAATTGTTTATGATTTAAGACATATCTATAGTCATCAATATACATTTATAGTCATCAATATACTTTTTTTTTTTTTTTTGGCTGCTGGGCATGCAGGATTTTAGTTCCCCCAACAGGGATCGAACCCGTGCCCCCTGCATTGGAAGCGCAGAGTCTTAACAACTGCACCGCCAGAGAAGTACCAACAATATACATTTATTATTCAACTTTTGAACCACTCTGTTACTCAGCCTACCTTTTGAGCTCCTCAGTTGTTTCTGTGTTGTAGGGGTTTTGAGGAGGAGAGGGTTGACAGGTGTCCCGTGTTTACAAAACATGTTCTCTATTTAATGGGTTTGTCCTATGTCCTGGATTAACTTTGTCAAGGCATATGTTACATGTTGTTTATTTGGGGTTCCCCCCCGAATAAATTACAAGCAATGGGCAATTAGAGCTATTTTTTTCAAAACAGTCATTGGTGCTTAAATCACTGTAAGGGCAATATACCTCCACAGTGAAGATCTAGACAGTTCCCTAGGGTCTTTCCTGTAGGTTTGGCTGAAGGAAGACCAAAAAGGGGACTGAGAATTAAAAGTACTTATTGTTTTCATATTCAAGAAAGGATAAGACTGTTCTTTAGCCAAAGACCCAAACCGTGAACAAGTAACCACCCTTAATTACAGATAACTTCGGATCAGTGCAAATGCTCGGATAGTCAGCTAATAAACAACAGCCTCACTCTGTTTCTGAAAGTCGGCAAATTAATGATAGCACCTGGCTTCTGAAAACCATCCAGTTAGAGATAAAATCCAGACAGCCCACCGATGACATTTCTCCCCTTCTAGACAACAGCCAATCAGCTAGTGCTTCAAAGCCAGCTGATGAAAGGCAACCAGACTCCTGTGACCACAGGAGCACACCTGAAAATCTGCTGGCCCCTGCTTCTAAAAGCCCACCATACCCTGAATGCCAGGCTTCCCTACGTAAGATCAGATTTGGCCTTGTCTGGGGAGACATCCTTATGAGCACAGCTCTCCCTTGCAGGCAAATCAGAAGTTCACTTTTTTTTTTGCATTAGACAGTTTGATTTAGCATTAATTCTCAACCTTTTCAATGGTTCAAACCCTGTTTATGTAAGTTGGACTTGTGAGTGGCAGACATACTGATGCTGTGACATAATCAAATTCAATCTTCTCAATTCTGGCAGTGGTTGCCATTATCTATTGTCTGTTCGTCTATGTTTGAACTCCAAATGCCAAAATCCAAGTGTAAATTTTATGCTGAGTTTTCTAAACAGTGGACTTTTACTAAATAAGGAAAAAGTCATTTTGAAGCTCTCAGTATGCAATTGTTTACTCCGTATCAAAATAGTGGAAAGTCAGATATAAATCAGTATATACCAAGAGCTAAGCATATGAGAGGTATCACTCAGCTACTACCAAAAGAAGTGATAAAATAACAATATTTTATTAAGAGAAATTCAGATGAAGGTGGTAAAATAATGGCAACAGAAGCTGTAGTAGCCTTTCACACGGTGTATCAGTATCAGTCTTTCAGTTCAAATGATCTATCTCAAGTATCCCATTGCTTTAAAACAAACAAACAAACAAACAAAACCCTTGTTGAATGTGTTTAAAAATAAAACGGTGAAATATTTATCCCTTTAAGTGTAAAGTTTATTTGTAAATGGAATAGAACTATTTATGGACAGGAAAAGAAATTCCAACATGCAGTGTATAACTATTATGGTGCTTACGACAGTTTCATCCCTTCAAGAAGTCTATTCTTTCACATGGATGTTACTAAATTCTCTTCCAACATGACAACAAGTGGAATCATGTGTAGTGTTGTAGAAGAGGGAATAAAAATCAATAACAATATTCTTTTTATGTCGGTGGACATTTTTAAATGTTATTGATCAAATCATCACAGCATAATCCTGAAGAATGGAAAAGCAAGTTGTGCCTGAAATATTGTACTATCTGCTTCAACATTCCCAAAGTTGTTAACTTTCAGTACAATGGCTCGTATTACTAATGTTGGGTATATTTTCTCAGTAATGAAAGTTCAATGGACAAAAGAATGAAACAAGTTGACAACTGTAGAAGCTATGTTGTATAAATGGAACATAGATTGTAACTGCAAGACATTTTATAAGCAAATTCGGCATAACAAAGAATTTTTAAGGATAGCCAAAGGAAATACAATTAAAGGAAATGAAATTTAGATACTTAGAATTTATTTCAGATAAACAAGTAATTTTTTTGCATAAGTATACCCCTTGATATTTTTTTTACTTAATATACTTATGCATAGGCAATTAGAAATAACTGAAATTTAACTGAGAGTCATTTTTAAAATTTGCTCAATCTGGCAACCCTAAGGGAGGGACAATTCTTTTTTTAATTTCCCAGAACTTAAATTGCTTCTTTTAAAAATAGCAACTGGGCTTCCCTGGTGGCGCAGTGGTTGGGAGTCCGCCTGCCGATGCAGGGGACACGGCTTTGTGCCCCGGTCCGGGAAGATCCCACATGCCGCGGAGCGGCTGGGCCCGTGAGCCATGACCGCTGGGCCTGCGCGTCCGGAGCCTGTGCTCCGCGGTGGGAGAGGCCACAACAGTGAGAGGCCCACGTACCGCAAAAAAATAAAAATAAAAATAGCAACCAATTCTTGTTTTATGGATATAATAAATTTGCATGGATCTCTGTTTCCTGCATTAATTCTGTTTCCTCATAGGAATTTGTTTTTGTTTCTACAGTGTGGTATCATTCTTTCAGGCTGTTGGTTTTCCTAAATGTTCAGGAATCCTTGTCATCTAGTCACACTTATAATTTCAGGTTTAGATTGACCTATTTAGGTAGCTGGAATGTTTGAACTCATAAGAAAACCCTTGTTTTCTGGGCAATCTATGCAATTTTGGGGTAGGGGAGAGAGACCATGTGGCCAAGTGGGCTTTCCTTTGGGGGCCTAAGTATCCCTCTATCCCTTATAACCAAGGGAAATGATGTCCTGGTTTGCCTAGGACAGTCACAGGTTACATTTCACATGCTGGCATAATTATTAATAGTGCTTGCTTTTACTCAAAAGTGTCCCAGTTTAGACAACAGATTACATTGTCATCCTTCTAATGACAGATGGAAGTTAGCTGGGATACTGTGCCATTTCTCTCTTTGGCCCCGGCACCCACCTTGGGAGTATCTGGTGGCAAATACCCCAGTTAATTTAGAGAGCAGAACTCATGGCGTTAACCTGGGGACAAATGCTACAGCAGCCACTTGTGGAATAAAAGATTGATACAGCTACTCCACATCACTGTAATTAATTATCCTACTGGCTGCCCTCCTCTGCCCTTATTACTTAGCATCTTAGGTTTCTTTTTTAGGGGTCAGCAGAGCTGTTATCTTTCACCTAAATAGGATTATAGGTTTTGTGCTTTTTTTAGTCCCTGGTGGGTGTTATCATCCATGACTAACCCCATCTGCTTTAACATTAATATTAAACCTACAGTAACAATAATTATAGGTGAGATGTGAAAACTTATGTGTCAGGCACTGTTCAGCACTTTACTTATATTAATTCTCAGAGGTAGGTACTTTCATTTCCCAGATATGGAAACTGAGGCATAGAGAGGCAAAGTAATTTATTTACCCAAGGGCTGGAAGACCCAAAGAGTAGGCAGCTTACCAAGAACCCAGCAATTGACTTCAGGGGTCATATTTCTAACCACCAGCTAAATCCCTCATATCAGACAGTAGCACTCTTCCTGACTTCCTAGAGCTGTTCTCAGTTTAGCACTTCTATATTAGTTCTGTAATTTCTGTGGGGATTTTAAGTGGAAGGAGAAGTTAACTCATGTGTTCAGTTAACTATTTAAACCAGAAACTTATCAAAAAAATTTTTTTTTCAAACTCAGTTCTATCATTTCGAAGAAGGGCTTCTGGTCTAAAGGATTATTTTCTGTCATGTAAACAGTCTAAATTTTAGCCAACGCTTGCTAATATGCACAAACATTCACACAGCACTTCCCACTGCTTTATCAATCTAGAAAGCTAGATAGAGATCTGGCATAAAAGAAAAAAAAGATCTGGCATAAAAAGAGGAAATTATACCATGGAAATTTCCACACAGCCCCTGGACACTCCACTGTAGGTACATTATGGGTCACTCAGGGTCATAATAGTGCTTCCCTTTACAGTATATAATCCCAAATCATATTATTTAAATCAGAAAGGAACAGTGACAACCCCAAGGCCAATCCCATTATTTTGCAAATAAGAAAACTAATTTCAAAGAGATCAAGTGATTCACCCATCATCTCACAGCTAATTAATATAATTAGTGATAAAGCCAGAATTACCACCCAGTGTCCTAACTCAGAGTTCTTTTTATGTGGTCTCACTGCCTCTCTATTTGGTTGCTTTGGGAACAGAATGAGAAAATCATTAAAATCATGTTATTATCTAGATTTTCATCTAGAAATGATCATTTTATGTAGGTTTGATCTAAATATGGTCCCATACTTTAATGAAAATTACTATCTCAATTTTAAAGGAAACCTTTAAAAGTGATTGTAGGGCTTCCCTGGTGGTGTGGTGGTTAAGAATCCTCCTGCCAATGTAGGGGACATGGGTTCGAGCCCTGGTCTGGGAAGATCCCACTTGCCGCAGAGCGGCTGGGCCCGTGAGCCACAACTACTGAGCCTGTGCTCTAGAGCCTGCGAGCCACAACTACTGAGCCTGCACGCCCATCTATTGAAGCCTATGTGCCTGGGCCTGTGCTCTGCAACAAGAGAAGCCGTGACAATGAGAAGCCCCTGCACCACAATGAAGAGTAGCCTCCCTTGCTGCAACTAGAGAAAGCCCACGTGCAGCAACGAAGACCCAACACAGCCAAAAATAAAAATAAGTAAATTTATTTTTAAAAAAAAGTGATGGTAATATCTGTCATAGTTCCCTGCGATATTTTCCACGTTTTTCTGTGATATACACGCTCGTACAGTAAACCATGCTGCTTTTCATCCCCAGAATAGCATTGACTCATATCTGTTCAAATATATTAACATTTTCATCTCAACTGACTCACCTGCCAAGAGCATCAGGTTTTTGTGCCAGTTCCTAGGGTAATCCATATCACCCCTCTGCTAATGAAATTTGAAAAGTGAAAGCTTTTTTCTTAATTCTTGTTTTTCCTGTTAGCAATTGGCTTTCTGAGTTACAGGTATGTTCTAGAAATTGCAACATGTGAAAGGTTAAAGAAGGAGGCTTGAGGTAAAGGAAAAGGGGGAGAATTAAGACATATTTCATAATTTATCTAGAGATTAACATTTCACATTCTAGAAGAAAAAAAATGACCTTCTTGACTTCCCTGGTGGTCCAGTGGTTAAGACTCCGTGCTCCCACTGCAGGGGGCGCGGGTTCCATCCCTGGTTGGGGAACTAAGATCCCACATGCCTCACAGTGTGGCCAAAAAAAAAAAAGACCTTCTTGTACAGGACCAAAAGGAGATGTTATAGAAGGAAAAGTGGGGAGAAAAAGGTAAAAATACGCTTATAAGTTTTTATCATTTGTTATAAGGAAGACATAGCTACAGATACTCAATATATTATCTCTATTTAGAAGCATATTAGAAACTAAGTTCTGAAAAGTCTTACTCATAAACTATAAATTCAAGATAAAAAGCAATAATTCTTGTCAATTAATACCTGTATCAGGACTTCCTTGGTGGCGCAGTGGTTAAGAATCCGCCTTCCAATGCAGGGGACGCAGGTCCGATCCCTGGTCAGGGAACTAGAGCCCACATGCATGCCACAACTAAGAGTTCATATGCCACAACTAAGGACCCCGTGAGATGCAACTAAGGAGCTCACCAGCCACAACTAAGGAGCAGGCACAACCAAAATAAAAATAAAATAAAATAAGGAAAATACCTGTATCTTCTTTCCCTGATTGTCTCCAGCTAGAGCTAAAAAAAATCTGCTAACACTGTCTTCTGCACATCCAGGTTACCCACAATTCTCTCAGAAGACACACCTCTTTACAATCAGCAAAAAAACCCCATTCCACACCACCCCTAATCACGGGGCCAGCCATTTGCCTCTTGACTCTGGTCTCCAGTTGGAAGCACCAGAGTAATATCCCACCTACACTCCTGTTAATTCTAGCTAAAACAGCATCTTTTCCTGTTTTCTTCTCTTAATAGCTGTTTTTGCTCTCACAAATTATCTCATTTGTTTACATAATTGTCTTTCAGCCCTTTTTAGAGAAGATTTTGCCTATCTAGTTTACTCCACATGCAACTCATTTCTAGAACAATGCCTGACACCTAGGAGGTGCTTGAAAATATTTGCTGAATGAATAATTTATTTGGCTCCCTTCAAGCTTCCAAGCATCTGGTCCTTTGGAATACCAAAGAGCAGCTATCAACTTCAACGCCCACTTCAATCATCACTTGGAAATGTCCCACATCTGAAATCTTAAACCCTGCGGAAATTCTCTCCAACTGCTATCTCCAGTTACTTGGGTACATTTTCTACTGCTTTATTCCTAACAGCTCAGGACTCCCCAGTTGTAACACAAATGCTCCACCAATTCTTATACTTTACTTCTTAATCCCTTCTGCAGCTGAGCCTGGTGAAAGCATAGTTTACACCCACTAGCTTGATTTCACCATCTCCTACTCTGTCTCAACCCAGGCATTCTGGCTTCTGTTCCCGCTACTCTACCAAAACTGCCTTTGCCGAGGTCACCACCCCACAATCCTGTCAGACTGTAAAAACATTTTTTTAAAAGTCTAATACCAAATATTAAGAGTATGTGGGAAAACAGGAACTTTCTTACAGCTGGAGAAAAATTGGTTCAACCGTTTTGGAAAGCAATTAGTAAAGTTGAACATTTAAATTACCAACAACATATTCCCCTAGAGAAACTCTTTCACATGAGCACAAGAAGATATACATGTGAATATTTATCATGGCATTGCTTGTAATAGCAAAAAATTTGACAATCATCTAAACGTCCATTGAGGTAGAGACTTGTACTTGGTCCCCCAAATTTACCTTCCCCTGCTTCATCAGTAATTGAACAACCAAATTTTAGGCATATTGTCACTTAAAGATTCTTTTTCCCATTATCTTTGACACCTGTGATCATGAGATTAAGTTTTAGCCAACAGAATATAAGTGAAATTGGAGAATGAAATGTCTTCTCTTTCTTCTTTCTATGAGAGAAATGCAGATGTGTCCACTAGAGCTGGAGCTGCAGTCCTAAACTTTGAGGTGACCTGTATGTAAATGTCTATGCAGACTGGAGTAACAAGATAGAGGGAATCTGGGTCCCTGAATACGCGGCACTCCATACCATCTCTGGAAAACTACCTTTGGACTTACACAAAAGAGAGAGAAAATGCTCTTATTTTAAGACACTGTTGCTTTGTTTTTTGATGGTCATCTTTAGCCAAACTTTATCCTAATAATCAAAACAGTGTATTCATTAAGTGGACTCCAGTACAGTAATAAATAAAGAAACAAACAAGAAAAATCTATCAATGTGGATAAATCTCAGAAACATAGTACTGCAGAATAAAATGTATAAAAGTATACTATTTCTTTAAACAAATAATGTATATTTTTATGGGTTTATACATATTTGCATAAAAATATAAAACATATGAAAATGATTCCCAACAGCTTTGTGATAATAGTATGTATCCTTAGAGCAGGATCTTTTCTGATTCTCCATTGATTAACCAGCTACATTACTGATTACATTATCAGCCAGTATGGCCAAAGCCAAACCAATTAAAAGCAACTCAGTTTGTCCTGTTAAGAACTTTCAAGGCTGATTTGTCTACCCTTCCTTTATAAATCACTACTATTGAAATAAAGCCCTGCTCTTCTCTGAGTCACTCCTGAATGCTGAGAGCTGAGACAAGCTGTTCCTGAGATGTTACTCTGTGGAGAATATCCTGCCAAGCTTCAGTAGAATTCTAGCAGAAGTAGCCTTGGCCACAATTATTCATATTCACCAACTCTTTCCTGAGTATATATACTGAGTTAGGGATAGGAATGTTGACCCTGTAAATTAATGTGAGTAAAAAAAGAGCTGACTGCATTATTTTTTATAGGTGGGGGAAATCTGAGCTTGAGATGAAGGGAAAAATCAACCAGTTAGCCATTTTCAATTTTCTAATAATGGTAAGAATAGTAACCACCATTTGTTGAGGACTAGTCAATATATCAGACATGCTATACATATTCACTTATTTAAAATAATTTTCACAACAATGCTACATTATTAATTTTAAAACTAAGGGTTAGAGATAGCTAATGGTCACATCAGTAGAAAGGAGTTGAACCTAGGTTCTTTTTAAAGAGCTATCTGAATCTGAAGTCTATTCTACAATATTCTTGAATATTGTACTAGACCATTTACCATCAGTAACAGTATTTACTTTCACGGGCTAGTCATATGTACAAGTGAACTAAATAGTTGATTACATCGTGTCATTAAAATAATGATTGCACTGTGCATTTAGAGGCCGTTGAAGGGTTTACCTGTCCCCAAACATCTTCTCTACATTATGCAATGTTGCTACTATTTATGTTACTTTTGGGTTAAGTAACGCCCCCTAAAATATCAGTAAAGTTTGTCTCTTGTGAGGGAGACATTATCATTAACTAATCCATAGATTACTTTAACAAATTAAACTACAGCTTAATAACAATTTATTCAAACTAGATTCCCAAAGGCACGAGATACATGTTGCATATACTCAAATGGATAACGTAAAAGTCTTTTAAGAAGCAAGTATTCTTAGGAGGAAAGCTGTAACGGAGGGGCCTGGATGGTGAGGTATACCACAGAGGTTCTGTATGCTCTGTGGGTCCGGTATTGATGCTGAAAACTCAGCCTCTGTGCACTGGTGCTGAATCAAATCTTGGACACAGAGTTTTGGGTTAAGTAAAAAAGAATAGCTTTATTGCTTTGCCAGGCAAAGGGGGACACAGCGGGCTTGTGCCTCTCAAAACTGTGTGTCCCAACCTGGGAGGATTTGGTGAGAAGTTTTATAGCAACGGTTCAAGGGCAGGGTTGCTGATAAGATTAGGGTGTGTGCAGGGCCTTCACTCCTTTAATCTGGCCTCAGGTCATCTACTAATGAGCTTCTCTGTTTCCTTTAATCTGGCCTCAGGTGGTCTTCTCTGGAATGAAGAATGCTAACATCTTCCATTTGTTGGGGGTTTTGGTTCTGTAAAGAAAGCTCAATGATATAGTTATGTGTATCCCTTGAGTGGGAACCAGGACCTGCCCCAAGGCTGCACTATTGTTTCTTGGCTGCTCCTCCCTTGTCTCTGCATCACCTCCCTTCCCTGATTAGCAACTGTTCGAATCTGCCCTTTGGTCATGGAGGCTGGAGTCTATTCCCTACAAACAAGAAACAGGGGACATGGAAAGGCTTCTGTGCCCAGGAGTCCCACAGGGTCCTGCTCGGTTTCAGTACCTCCACCTGAAATGGAACGTTTGAATTTGAGGAAATCTTTAATATTACCTATCACAATCCCCTTCATCATCACACCCACCAAAAATACCCATACATAAGAGGAAGCTTAGTCCCAGAAGATTCCTCCATTTGTTCATAGTCATATAGACATATTTTAACTGTGCTAAAGCTAAGTCATGAGCCTTTTAACTCCAACATCATTTCTCTGTCAAAAGTTGGGGAGAAAAATGCCAGAAAGAAACTAATGAGGAGATAAAGAAAGGAATATTTGGCCCAATTCACAATTTTAACCAGCACAAACCCACACACCCACCAACTGCCTTCATCTGGTTTTAGGTGAGAGGAAGGGAAAAGACAGGGAAAGTAAAAAGATGGCTGGTGGGTGGGGCATTCTGTCTCCTGTTTGGGAAGGAAGCTGATCAAATCATCAGAAAGAGCTGGAGCTCTGATTTCTGCTTCCTCCTTCCTTCAAGCCCATAGTTGATCTGAGGAGGAAGGAGGGATAGCTTCGATAATGGGAGGAGAGGCTGCTGTGATAGAGCGAGCAAGAGGATTCATCTTATCCAGTTTCCAGCCCAGTCTACTCCCACCCCACAACATCCTTATCAAGAGAAGGCCCACGCTCCAGTGAAAACCAGCCCTACACTCCCCTGGATGGATCTCATCTTTGAGCCAAGGTCAGGTTTGCTGCCATTCTCACCCACTGGTCCAGAAAATGCCCTCTGGAGCCACTCAAACAGGTCAAATCCCTCCTCTGCATATAATAATAATCTTTCACGTATCTGATGAGTCAAATAATATGATAGCAGACACTTACATGTAGTGCTGACTGTGTGCCAAGCACTATTCAAAGTACTCTAGAGTAATTCATTTAACTTTCACTATAACCCTAAATGCTATTATCATTGGCCCCATAGAAAACTGAGGCATAGAGGGTTTAGAAACTTGCCCTGCTCTCTCAGTATATATTCAAGCTAGGATTTTTGAATCTGTTCACTCAATCACTGTGTTACACAAATTTTTCTTCCCTATTTCTTGCTCTCCAGTCAGCCCCTCCTCATATGACATGATTCTCCATCCCTTCATCCTTTCCTCTGACTCACATTCCAGTCGGTCAGTGCTGCTTTTAAACGGAGTCACTGTCCAAGACTGAGTTCATTGAGAGGCAGGCTCTGAGACAGCATTTATAGCATGCAGGGTGTTTACTAATGAGCTCCCGTGACATCAACACCTGAGGGAGGTGAACAAGGCAGGAAGAGGAGGACAAAGCAGACCCAAGACATTTTTGCAATTTTTTTAGGCCTATTGAAGATCATATCATAAAATATTCACTGGTTACTCTGAAAATGCGAACTATGTTCAGTTGACTGGATATAAGAGCCACTGAAATTTTGACTACGTGACATTAATCACATGTGCTATTTTTGTCCAAAATTTTAGCTAGGCAATTTCACCCAGAACCCACTATTAAAATGTTTATGAATGATGATAATGGAAACCATTTTATTGATTCAGGCTAATTAAGTAAAAATTTCTGGGTATAGCCACCTCCTCAGAGATCTGATTTATCTTTAAAAATAAAAGGTATGTTGTTCTCATAAGTGTTAAGAAAAGGTCTACAGGTCCCCTAAAAAGATTCCTAGGCCCATTATTTGTGTGCAAGTTCTTTTGCTCGTTAGTTTAATAATGCTACTGCTGGTTTATCAACCAAGTTGTTTTTAAGAGCTCCACAGTATTTTAGCAAGTCTGTAAAATAATAGATAATTAGTCCCTAGGAAAACAAAAAGGAGTAGAATGCCTCAGCCTCCACAAATCTGTTACTTGTCAGATGCCTATTACAAGAGCTGCTCCAAATGCTATTAAATTTAAACCTTGAATTCTTACCTTATTTATTTTACAGTCTGTTTATCAACTGTTCATATCTCACAGCTCCATACATTTGTATTCCTGTTTTTTTTACATCGTCAATTTCAGCAATCACAATTTATGCCTGGGCTAGAGGAATTTCTACAGTCTACATATTAAAAATCATGCAAAGTATAAAAGGGAATGTTATGGGAGTGTTATTTTAATAATAACGATGAATACAGAAATGAGAGAACCTTTCAAAGGGAAATTAAAAGCAGGTAAGTTAAAATAACAGGAAATTGAATGGGACGAGGAAGAATCATCTACCTGCTAAATTAATAAACGCTCATTCAATGCTCCAATACAGTGTTGTTCCTCCACATTGTTAAGTTTGCTGAGAAGGTATTTTAAATTTTCAAGTTGAGCTACTTCCACAAAGTAAGCCAGTCACATTCTTCAGATGCCAGACTCTTCGTTACATTTTTCAACACGCCATAGCGTCTCCCTCTCACACGCAGCAAAATTCACGTTACCGCCTAGGACCCCAGACATAAATTTCTTGCTCTTCCAAGTGGTCCAACCCTGTCTCTTTCACTAAACTAACTCAATTCTTTTATTAATTTTGCATAAACATTCTCCATGGAAACAGCTCCTTTTTAGTCATGCTGAGACGAAAGCAAAAGAATTACCTGTATTTTGTATAACCCGCTTGAACTAATGAGTTTGATAGAAGTCAAAGAAGAATGAAAAGCTTATCAAATAAGCTGTTCTATGTAAGCAATTTTCCCATGAACAGAACCCAAGATTTCCTATAAGGATTACGTAATATGCGTTGCTCACTTTGCCACAAGTCCTCATCTTGCCTATGATGTAAACTGACCAGTAGGAGAGACATGTCTAAAGAGAAGGGTCAGCCCGAGGCCCTGAACCAACTTACAGCTGCAAAGGGAAATTGACTAATCTTAGAAATTTGCTTTTCCTTCCTTGTCCTAGGCTTGATCCAACTGGAGGAAATTCACTGGTATTTCATGATTTTCCTTTACAATAAGCTGTGAGCAAGCTGCAGAGGAAACTGGTCAGGTCAGAGCAGAAAGGAAACTGCCTAGCACCTTCGTCAGTTTCCTGTTGCATCCAACTGATAGCAGAAAGGAGAGGATGTGATGTTATACGTGCTGGCCTTAGATTTCTAGATGCTAGTGATAAATGCTGCCACCTTCCATTCAGTGGCCAGTGATTCACAGTTTTCTACTGATCTAATCTAGATTCAGATTTTAAAGACCACCCCTTAACTACCCAGACTTTCAAAATGCTTATGTTGTGTAACAGATAGAGAGACAACAGTTAAAATATTTCCTTTACAAACAGTCCCCCCACCCCACCCCATGATCTACTAAGCTTCAGAAATACACAAGGTCTGTTTTTAGGGAAATCAATGCCTTCAAACTTTGGTCAGCTCACTGCAGACATTTCCATGGCAGGGTGGGGGGAATGTCTTCTGATTTAGTCTGGGGTAGGGTGTGTTGGAGACATTTCATTGGAAACTGTTTTCCAGTCGGGTACATGACTGCTCTGCTCAAAAATTCCAATGACTTTCTCTTGATTACAGAATAAAATCCTAGTTTATTTGCAAACAATTTGAAAACCTGGCACAACATAGTACCTACCCACCTTTCCAGAACTGATCTCAAACCATCCAACTATTATTATTTACAAAAAGAAAAAAAAACCAGTCTACACATGGTGTTGCAAGTTTCAGAGCTTGGACTTAGGCTAGGCCATCATACAAAATGACCTCACTATTTCTATTCTCCTCTCTAAGTCTTATCCATAATTCGAAACCAGTTCAACTTACTGTTTCACCATCAAGTCTTCCCTAACTATTCCAGGTACAAAGGAATTGCGTAAACCTTGTAGTATTTATGGTATCTACTCCTCACCTGGCCATCTTGTACTCTTTTGTTGTGCAATTCTTTTTCTTAATTCTTGCATTCCTGATTAAGTCTATGCTTTTGTAACAACTTTGGGAGAAAGGTGATATATTGTACTTCTTTATGTGTCTGCACCCCACCCAGAATAGTGCCTTCAATTCCGCAATACATATTTTAGATTAATTTATTGAAAGTGCATGGTATTAAACAGGAACAGACACAAACACGTATAAACTTAAGTGGAGTGGAATAATCTAGCACTGCAACAAGATAATCATGTGTTTGGGGGATTTAAATAGGTTAGGTTCTTACAGACTCTGAGATTTATAGTTAATATGAAATACCTTGACTATCTTAACCAACCAATCAACGAACCTATGAAGCAAACAAAAGCAAATAAAAAACTCAGAATCTGAGTTTGGGTGATGGTGATGTACGTTCATTGATTATAACAAATGTACCACTTTTGTGCAGGATGTTGATGGTGGGGAGGCTGTGAGTGTGCAGAGGCAGAGAGTATATGGGAACTCTCTGTACTTTCTGCTCAATTTTTCTGTGAACCTAAAACTTCACTAAAAAATAGTGTTATTAAAAGAAAATTTCCTGACACCTACGGTATTGAGCCACTTATGACTATACCAGATCACTCAACTGTATCTGATGCCCATTCCCATACCTCAATCACTTGACGTGCTTCCACCGTTGCTGCGATAAAACGGTGTACAGTGTCACCTGACACAGAGGGATCACTGTATGTGTACATTGGCTGCATTGGACCCTGGAGTCTCTGCCTTCACCAGAATCTGCCTGGACTGACTGGAAATCACAGAAAAGCAGAAGGAGTCAATGTCCCCATAAGGTAGACTTTACCAAGTGAGAGGCAGGAGAACGGGAGAACCCAACAAATAAATTGTCCTTCACCCCATCCATGGGTGTATGTATAACTAATTCACTTTGCTGTACAGCAGGAACTAACACAACATTGTAAATTAACTGTACTCCAATAAAAATTAATAATAAAAAAAAGCATCCCATCCATGAGCTGTTCTGATTTCGTATGGCCTCTTTGGACACCAAACAATCAGCTCTGGTTGAGAAGCTGAGGCCAGCTCAGTGACACAGCACCTTGTATTCATTCTCCTTTCTTTGATTCATTCCCTTTTTCTCTTAACTCTTACTTCTCTGGGATCACACCCCTTTCTAAAATGATAGATAGGTAAGCTCTTACTTCAGGCTCTATTTTCTAGAGAATCTGAACATCTGTCAAAAACCAAACCCTGTGCTTAGAGTTAGGGAAAAGACATAGTCTTCTATAGTTACAAATGTTCTTTTTTGTTTTGTTTTCCTTAAAATGTAATGCATTCATAGGGTTCAAAAAAGTAAAGGCACAAGAGGGTAAACAGTGAAATCCTCCCTCCCACACACGTGCTCCTGGTATATCATGCCTTTATACCCTGCTACCCTCCCAATCAGATATCTTGGAAATTGTTTCAATCAGTGCATTAAAAACTTCCACAACATTTTTGGTTACACAATGTTCCAACATGTGGATGTACCATAATTTACTTAGTCTATTATTGATGAAACATTAGGTTGTTTCACTCTGATCCTATCACAAATAATAGAGAAGTAACATTATATGTAGTTGTTTTGCACACATACCTGCATATCTATAGGCTAAATTTCTGGAAATGATATTTGTAGGTCAGAGAGCACGTGCATCTGCATAAAAGAATCTGTTATTACATATCCTCAACAACACAGTGTGTTAACAATATTTTTGCTTTTTATCTATTTGGTTAGTGAAAAATGGTGTCTCGGCATATATTTAAATTTATTACGAGTGAGGTAAATAATCTCAGATGTTCAAGAACCATTTGTTTTCCCTTTTCTGTGAACTGCTTGTTTTTGAAGAAGTCTTCTCCGAGGGAAAAATCTTTGGAGCCTCTATTTTTAAACCCCTGTGCACCATGACTCAAAGCAAATTAAATCGAGGACTTTAACATGACTCTCACTATCACTGCTTGAGATATTGCAGTTTATATCATCTCTAAGTTGCAAAGTCTTGTCTCCACACTCAGTGAGTTCACAGTCTAGCAATATAGAAGACAGGGGGAGACGGGAGTAAATCAGGCTGAAGAATATCCAGCTGTCCCAATGATAATGCCCAAAGAGCGGGGCACACTTGGCTGCTGAGGGGTGATGTTGGTACCCCAAAACTCAGCGTGATTGCTGGGTGTGCTTCAGCTGGCATCTCTAAGCAGTATCAGGGCTGAGAGGGGGATGAGGTGTCCTGGTTCTAAGAAGAACTGTCCAAGAGTGAAGCCAGACTCCAGCCAGCAGTGGGTAGGGCTGGGACAGGCAGGGACATTACAAACATTAGAGTAAAGCTACTTACAAACTCTTATGGGGCTAGATAGAGAATAGGATGGAGGTGAGGCCTAGAAAGTTCTCACACTTTTGAACACAATAAAGTGGAACAAACAGGCAGAGAGTCATGGCCCTTCTATGCAAAGGGAATACAATGAACAAAGGTCTGGAGGACCAAGATCTTTTTTCTGTGAATGATGACTGATCAAAGGTGGCCAGATAATAGGGAGGGCGTGTGTGTGTGTGTGTGTGTGTGTGTGTGTGTGTGTTGTATATGCCTGTGAGGGGTATGAAAGATGAACAGAATGTGAAATGAAATCACCCTTTAACTAAAAGCTTTCCTTCCTTAGAGCTCTTCTCAACTGAGCTCAGATTTTCTGATATCAGTATATTTTATTTGGCATAAGTAAAAATCCCTAGCATAATTATGTTTTGGGATGAGGTATAGACAACCTATTTTAGGGAAAATAGAAGGAGAAGCTCACTAGGTCAAAGAGAGTTGGCCCCTACTAGTCACAAGGTCCCTTCTTCCTCTCAGTTCAAAAATAAATCCCAGGGGCTTCCCTGGTGGCACAGTGGTTGAGAGTCCGCCAGCCGATGCAGGGGACACGGGTTTGTGCCCCGGTCCGGGAAGATCCCACATGCCGTGGAGCGGCTGGGCCCGTGAGCCACGGCCGCTGAGCCTGTGCGTCCAGAGCCCGTGCTCCGCAACGGGAGAGGCCACAGCAGTGAGAGGCCTGCGTACCGCAAAATAAAAACAAAAATAAATAAAAAATAAATCCCAGGGCATGAAGGCTAACGGGGATATTTGTAAGGACACGGCAGCACAGTATCGGGGATGGAATAAAGCAAAAACTTCTTTAAAAATAAGGAAATGTATACCTCTTTTATATTTATGGTTACTAGAATTGTTAGAATAAAAAACAATAAAATGTAGATGCAAAGAGGGGTCCATGGAGTGAAATTAGCTGTATTACAGAACTTTAATGATACCCACTTCCTAAACGCCCAATAGATTTTACTAAGGAATACTCCAGAGCTGTAACCATTTAAAAAAATCTGCTTGGCTTTAAAAAGAAAGAAATACATGATAATAATTTTTTTCAAAGAGACATTGCCAAGGTTTATCCATGCCAAAATGCTGAGCGAAATTTTAATGTGAAATGAACCACAGAAAAGAGGTAATAATAAGAGAGGCTTACAAAAGCCCTGTCATCTGCAGACACATTGGCACCCTCTATTCTTCTTTCAGCTCCTCCTCAAACTGTTCTATAATCCTTGATGTTTACATTATCCACCTCTTTAAAATCCAACAGCTTGCAGACTCCAGGGATTAAAAACAGAAGAACTATACTTTCAAATCTTTGTACGTAAAGTAAAAATAGTAACAGAGGTTCAGATGACATCCCCCACCCCACCCCCCGCCAGTATCCTAGAGCATCATTCAGCCTTGCCCAGAGGATCTAGGCAATGGCCAGTCCAGCCAGTTCTTCCTTTGTAATGACTACTGTCTACATCTTGCTTGCTGAAAGATGCAGGACAATTCGGGCCAAGAACATCCTGTTGGAGTAGTAGGGGAGGTAGAGGATGGATGCCCTGAAGTTGGGGTTCCAAGAGCTAGTTGAGAAGTGAATAATGGGACAGGGTAGGATAGGCAGGCTGAGGTTCTGTACTCCTTAGTCCATGACAGACACCTTGAGGCACCTGACAAAATGCCTTTCCCCTTCTTGCCTGCTAACAAGCCTCAGTTTTGTTCAGGGAAAAATGCCCAGCACACAGGATAAGTGATGACTGGTTTCATCCAATCATGGTGAACCCATTCTCCTTTGCCAGTGATAGTTCTAGGAAGGGGCATGTGACTCCAGCTTGACGAGTGCAGTGTAAGGAGAAGTTGGTTGAGGGCTTGTAGGAAAGGTTTTATTCCCTGTTAAAATAAAGGAGAGGAGAAAACCCTTTCTGTCTCCCTCCACTCACTTTCTAGAGTGGCTGCAACCATCTGACAATCAAGGGGAGACGGTGCAACTCACTAAGGAGACAAGGTGGAATATGCCTTCTTGATAACATTGTTGAATTATCAAACCCACTTTGAGACAGGTTTCTTGTTAAGTAAGCAACAAATATCCTAATAGTCTTAGGCCACAGTTTGTTAAGTTGTCTGTTTCTTTTTTTTTTTTAATTTATTTAATTACTTTATTTTTGTCTGTGTTGGGTCTTTTTTGCTGCGCGTGGGCTTTCTCTAGTTGTGGCAAGCAGGGGCTACTCTTGGTTACGGTGCATAGGTTTCTCATTGTGGTGGCTTCTCTTGTTGCGGAGCATGGGCTCTAGGCTCACGGGCTTAAGTAGTTGTGGCACGCAGACTCAGTAGTTGTGGCACACGGGCTTAGCTGCTCCGCGGCATGTGGGATCTTCCCGGACCAGGGCTCGAATCCATGTCCCCTGCACTGGCAGGCGGATTCTTAACCACTGCGCCACCAGGGAAGCCCAAGCTGTCTGTTTCTTGTAGCTGAGGAAACATCCTATAAGTGGTAGAAACCAAATCAGTAACCAGGGAGGTAGTGCTGGGGAGAAGTCCAAAGGGTAAAGATGAGCAGTAAGTGGGGAAGGGGGCCAGGAGCATGTCAGAATGCAGTGTGGGAAACAGTTGGGAAAAAGTCAGGACCGGGAGTGTGCCTGGGGAATTCCTGGAAGACTCCATCTATGTGGTTCTGGCTGTATGAAACAGGGGTATGATTGACAGCTTAAAGAGTCAGTGCAGGGCTAGACTCTCCAAAGCCCACCCCTTCCTTTATTTTTCCAGATAGCACACGTTAGCCCAGACCCTTGTTGTCTCCTGCTTGGATTCTTACACCTTTCCTGATCCGTCTCCTCTCTTTGGTCTCCCAATCCTCCAATTCATCATGGACGTGGTAGCCCGGTTAATCACCAACCCTGTCACTTCCACATTCTGAAATCTTCAATGGTGCCTCATTTTAAAAGTCCACCTTAGCCTTATGTATAAAGCTCTTCACCATCTTGCCACTCAAAGACGTCTCTAACTAGATTGTAGCTCCCTAAGGAAAGTTCCAAGTCATAACTTTTTGTCTCACATAGTTCTTAGAACATCTTTCATGGAGTAATTTTTAATAACTCTTTATTCATAGATTTTTTTTACCTTATTTTTTACCTTATATCATACATTTCAGAAGAAACAGTATTGACTTGTGTCTTATCAGTAGATATGACAATATCTACTGATTATAGAAATAAGTCATGGTAAGCATGCAATAAATAGCTGTTAATATTTTAAGTTATGTCCAGATTAGCATTTTTTTCACGCTAGTCAACTATGGTTTATGTAGTCTTATGACTTTATGATGATAATAAACACCCTTAAAAATGGTCATCAGGGGCTTCCCTGGTAGCGCAGTGGTTGAGAGTCCGCCTGCCAATGCAGGGGACACAGGTTCGTGCCCCGGTCTGGGAGGATCCCACATGCCGTGGAGCGGCTGGGCCCGTGAGCCATGGCCGCTGAGCCTGCGTGTCCGGAAAAAAAATGGTCATCAGAAAATGTTCCTTTGTGCTAGAGATTTTAGTAAAGTAACAGATTTGGGTAACTATGATATTTTAAGTTTGAGTTTCTATTTGTTATTATTAATTTTTAGATAATCATTTTTAACTAGCTCCACCTTTATAATTTCACAACCAGATATTTTTGAATTGCAGAATCAGAACTTTATTTCCTCAGTAGCGTATTTAGTTGCTCAAGCCTCCTTGTTCATAGCATTATCATTTCACACTTTGGTCATCGCAATAACCCCAGCTGGCATTTTCGTATCTTTTGCATGTTCTTGATTCCACAACTTTGCTCTTATCATTCTTTCTAGAATGCTCTCTGGTCTTCCCTTCACTCCATCTTAAACGTTCTTCAAAGCTAAATCCAAGTTTCACATGTCATGTGAGGCCTTTCCTGACCACCATAATCCATGGTGGTTTTTCTTTCGAGTTCCTACAGCACTCAGTATCTGCATCGCTCATTATGCGTGTTTGAGTTGCACTGTTAGTCTTCTTTTTAAACGTTTCTAAGGCCTCAGCCTTCCCCTTAGTATCAAATAGAATAAATCAAGTGCACATAGCTTTGCTCTCTTGAGAACACTTGAATTTACTGAGTTTCACCTCTTGCTCCAAACCTCTGTCCCACATCAGTTCTTGATCCTCTCTCACCATCTGCCTCCTGCGTTTTCAGTCCTCTCTTAATACTCCGTCTCCCCAGGAAGAGACACAAGCTCTTCTCCTCCGTTCCTTAAAGCATCACTAACCCAAGTTGGTTCCATGTAATGGACTTTTACTAAACATTTGGAAATAATAGAGAATAATTGAGCTTAGAACAGAAAGTGATTAAAAGTTCTATATAATATTCAAAATAATTACCAATTATCTAGCATTTGATATGTGCCAGATACTACGCCAAGCATTTTCCCTGCATTATTTCATTTAACAGTCACAGCATCCTTACACCCACTATCATATAGCTGGTAAATTAGGGAGACATTATTCAAATCCAAGTCTTTTTGGCTCTGGTGTCTGCCGTAATCATTACTGTTCCCAAAGTTCATGACCCTCAAATAATTTCTTACGGTATGCAGTAAATTTGTTTGATCACCTATCCAATGTTCACTCTATTTTTCTTTCCTGTTTCTCATAGAACTTTGATTTTTTTCAGGAATCCACCCTCTTCAAGCCCCACCCTGAGAGTTGCATTCTGATTCTTCTTAGAAATTTAGGTCGGCAGTGATTGGCTCCGGCATTGGTATGTGATGCATTCTGGCCAATAAGACATAAAAGGAAATCTTCTGGGATGCTTATAGGAAAAGTTCCCTCCTCCCAAGAGAGATACACAGAAAGAGGATTCTCTTCCTCTGAACACTGTCCTGTTTAAAGATGATACACAGAATGGCTGTGTCCATCTTATAACCACGAGGGAGTTACCCTGAGGACAAAGACCACACAACAAAAGATGCAAAAAGGGAAAAGTGGTAAAAACCTGGTCTTTATTTTTGGTCCACCAAAATATTTAATCTTAAACATTCCTACCTCTGGACTTCTTGGAATAATAGTGTTATTAATTATACCCATTTTGAATTCAGTTTTCTGTTGTTTATGATGAAAATATCCTAATGGACACTTTGGCTTCTCTTTCCTACTAAGACACCAGCCTGCTGCTACTGTAAGGTTTCACTCTCCTAACATCTGTAGCCTTCTTTGAGTCACAGGCTCCCCAAATCTACTCTCTCTAAATGTCAGAGAACAACTCCCCAAATTCTATTATTGCTTTACTATGGAGAACAGTTAGTTTCCCTCTTGTCTCAACTAGCCTCCACCTAGCCTCCAGGGTCCTTTCCCCACCACTTCATCACCAAAAAACCCACTAAATGAGTTTCCCTAAATAATTCTTCCCCAGAGATTAGATGCTGAGGACCAGGTGTCATATTACCTGAGTCTGAATCCCAGTTCCATTTCTTGTTAACTGTGTCCACTTTGACAAGTTGCTTTAGTTTTTCTGAGGCTCGGCTTCATCTATCAAAAGGGAATAATAGGGCCTCCCTGGTGGCGCAGTGGTTGAGGGTCCGCCTGCCGATGCAGGGGACACAGGTTCGTGCCCCAGTCCGGGAAGATCCCACATGCTGCAGAGCGGCTGGGCCCGTGAGCCATGGCCGCTGAGCCTGCGCGTCCAGAGCCTGTGCTCCGCAATGGGAGAGGCCACACAGTGAGAGGCCCGCGTACCGGAAAAAAAAAAAAAAAGAGAGAGAATAATAATTGTGGGGTTGTTGTGAAGATCAAATGACATAATCCACACAACGCCTTTAGAATAGTGCCTGGCAGGTGTAAGCATTCAAGATAAAATGCTGATTGGAAGTAAAGGAAACTAGGTAAGGTAGGCCAAAAGGGAACATTCCAATCGGTGCATTAGCTCATAGAAAAGAAAAGGACCAGACCCAGAAAAGACAACCCCAAGATTGTCTTTCTCAGACAAAGACAACCTTGGGGATCCAGATGGCAAGCAGGAAGTTATCTTTTTCAGTCTTTTCATTCCTCCACTCAAGATTCAGATTCCTGAGAACAAGCATTTGATTGGCCTAGCTTGAGTCATGCCCACCACTTGGTTTGGCTGAAAAAGTCCCTTGCTTAATAGTGTCACCAGACTGTCTCCAGTCATATCCCAAAGCGAACTTAGAGTGCTGTCACCAAAAGAAGGAGTAAAGTTAAACACAACCGAACTGCATTGTTACTCTGCATTGTTATGTTTATAGGACAAGGATTATATCTTATCCACTGCATTGCCTAAAATCCTAATTCAACCAATGATCAAGATTTGTTGCTGTTCTTATTTAACTTGACTGGTAACATTGATCATCTGTATTTTTTTTTAAGTCTTTTTTGAATTCCCTACAATATTGTTTCTGTTTTATGTTGTGGGCTCCCCGACCAGGGATTGAATCCGACCAGGGGTCGAACCACACTCCCTGCGTCGGAAGGCAAAGTCTTAACCACTGGACCACCAGGGAAGTCCCCGATCATTTGTATTTTTAAGGCTTGACCCAAAAGAAAACACGTTTCTTTTCTCGAGGTTTTTTAAGCTCAGAAAGCCTGTCAATGATAACTATAAAGGAATATTACAAGGCTGTTTTTGAAGGGTGGAGGAAGCAGAGTAAAATTGAGGTTGTTAACCAAAAAATATCAATATTAAAGAAAAACAGTGGAGGAAGCATAGAAAATTGAGGACACTATTTTCAGCCTGTCTTCATCCTTTTCTGAATTTTGCATAGATTTCTGCCCTAGAGGATGAAGTAAAAAGGGATAGGAGGAATTGGTAGGAAAACCTTTTCCAGTGGTCTAATTGGGTCTTTTTGATTAACCTTCAGAGGGAGTGTTCTTTTGACCTAAGCATGATCAAAAAGGAGATTGCATGTTGCATCTCTAGGCAAAAACCTTAGCTAAAGCATTAACTTCACTGTTTGTCCCACAATTTCAACCACCAGTTTGTGTCCATTTTTCCTTACAAACAGATTTTTCCTTCAGACGGATTTCGATCATCAAAGACAGCCTGGATACCAGTCACCCTGTGGCAGAGCTCCCAATAGTTTATTCTTGCTCCATTCTTTTCTGTGAAATCATAGTAGGAGCCAACTTCCTCAAGCATTATTTGGCCTCATGCTTTTATAGTCATACTTAAACTCCTGCTCCAGATGTGAGAGCAATTTGGCTGAGACATCTGTTGCCCCTTTGTTCATCAGCTATGAAGCTACTGATCTGATTGGGGAGGCAGACGCCCCCTTCCTCACTGTTCCCTGTGCACCCCTCCCCCCAAGGCTGCACATGTGGAAACCCTGGCAGCTAAACAGGAAGAGAAGGCATGGTCTTGGGTGAGTTTGTTTTAGGAAAGAGTAGAGAGAAAGGGGAGAGGGGGCCCTGGGACCAAGTTTTAGGGAACTTAAACAATAAATGGTTGAATGGCAGAGAATGAGCCTGAAAAGAAGCAGAGAAATAGATGTCAGCGAGATAGGAGTAAAACCAGGAAAAATGTTTGTGGAAGTTAAGGGACGACAGGGCCTCATAAAGTAAAGAGAGGTCATAAGCAAAATGTAGGGTATATATGTACAATGAAATATTATTCAGCCTTAAAAAGGAAGGTAATTTGAACACATACTACAGTATGGATGAAACCTGAGGACAATATGCTAAATGAAAGAAGCCAGTCACAAAAGGACAAATAACTGTAGGATTCCACTCTTATGAATGATCTAGAGCCGTCAAACTCAGAGACAGAAAGTAGAACGGTGGTTGCCAGGGGCTGCGAGGAGGAGGAATGGGGAGTTACGGTCTAATAGGTGTAGAGTTCTCCTTTTACAAGATAAAAAGAGTGCTGCAGATGGACGGTGATGGTGGTAGCACAACACTATAAATGTCCTTAATGCTGCTGAGCTGTATACTGAAATGTGACAAGATGGTAAATTTTATGTTATATATATTTTACCTCAATTTTTTAAAAAGGGAAGGGAGGTCAGCAGAGTTAGATGTTGCTGAAAGGTCAGGTGGAAGGAGAACTGAAATATCCCCTGTGTTTAGTGCTGTGGAAACTGACTGTGAGAGTGTAAGAGAGATCCTGCCAACAGTCTGGATGACTCTAATAGCCACATGTAAACCTTCAGGAGTAATTTCTGGCTCATGACTGACTTTCTGTAAAAGCGAGTCTTAACAGACTCAGGCCCTCTCTGGTTCCGTGGCTCACCTCTTCCTCCTTTTCCTGTCCTCACTGGGTGCATCTCTCTCCCTCTCTCTTATTTTCTGGCCGCGCTGTGCAGCTTGCGGGACCTTAGTCCCCCCACCAGGGATTGAACCCAGGTGACAGTGGTGAAAGTGCAGAGTCCTAACCATTGGGCCGCCAGGGAACTCCCACTGGGTGCATTTTCTTCTCCCTGGCATATGCTCTGGGGCTCCCACACATACGTCACCATTTTGGGGCATAAAGCTTAACAGGACTTAAGTGTCCTGTTTCCCAAGTAGATTTTTTTATACCTCCTCTCTGCCAACCTCCATCTCTCCCCTGTTTCCAAACAGTGCTAAGCAAGCACTTCCTTCCTACAAAGACATCCCCTGGATTGACTCCATTTGACTTCAAAAATTCTTACTCACCATTGCCTTCATCTCCATTATTCACTTAATAATTTTTTTGAATAAAGAATGGTAAAATGCCATTTGTCATTTCTTTAACAATTCTTTATTAATTTAACATTCCATAAGTGTTGCTAGAGCCTCTATTCATATCAGGTAGTATGTAGTTGCTGGAGATACAGTCTCTGCCCTCAAACAGCTCATGGTCCAATGGGGGAGAAATTATCTCCTCCTGTGCCTCATACAGAGCTTTTGTCTTGAGGTTAAATGTTTAAGTGTAAACAGCCAAAGGAAAAAAATACGTCTTTATAGAAAAATTTAGACTCTTTTGAGAGATAATAGAGTATTGCAATTTCAGTTAGAACTCTGCATTGATGATAAATTAAGTATACTATACAATCACCGTGCTGGCCTTGTTATATGCCTACAGCATAACTCCTACAACAGAACTTTCTCAGCTGCCCTACACATACTCTATGTTCCAGTAGAACTGAATTACTATATTTTCCCGTTTCTAAAATGCAACTGATGATTATAAGACATACTATCAATTAAATAACATTTTAGAGAGAAAAGGATATAACCATAATACATTCAGATAGTGATTATAAGACACATACCAATTTGGAAATGTTAAAAAGGAAGGGGGAAGCAGGAGGATGAAGTGTGCATCTTAAGTTCAAAGATATACAGTGTTTGTTACTCTCAGAAAATGTTTGGTGTTTCTTGAGCTCCCAACATTTGCTTATGCATTTCCTTGTGTTTGGAACATCTCTCTTCTCCCTACCCTTCTCTACAACCTATCCAGTTTCTAAGGATCCCTTCCTTCCTCTCATGAACCCTGTCCTGATCCTACCAACCAGATGTGATCTTTTGTTTGTTCGTAGGTTCGTTCAACAAATATATACTGACTGCCTGCTAAGTGGCAGACACTGTTCTAGGCACCAAGGATTAAATGGCAGACAAGACAGGCAGACATAGTCCTGCCTTCATGGAGCACATATGCTACATGAGGAGACAGATAAAAATTAAGTAAATTAACAAATGAATGAAATGACTGTAACTTGTAAAGAATGCTAGGAAGAGAAACAACAACGATGACAAACAAGGAGCTGAGACAGAGAATTATAGAGGGGAGTCTCCTCTATGATGGGTGGTCAGGGAAGGCATCTACAAAGAGGTGAAAACATAAGCTGAGACCTGAAGGGAGAGGAGGAATTATATATGCCCCGGGGGGAGAAGATCCTTCCAGACACAGGGAATAAATAGCATGTGCACAAGCCGTGAGGTGGGGCTCAGTTTGATGTATTTGAGGAACAGACCTTCCCTTCCTTTGAACCTCTATAGCATTTTATATCTTCCTTTGGCGTTTATACTAGTTTCCTTTAATCATAGTCCTTGCTACCATTTTCTTATTCTCCTTTTTATGCCTTACAATTAGTAAATTCTTGAGGGCAAGAATTGAGTCTAATTTATCTATGTTTTTCCTTACAGTGCCTAGGACAGTATCTTGCACAAACTAGATACTCGGTAACTATGTTTTGAGTCCCATAAGACTACAAGTTGGGGCTATATTTACTTATCCCATAGACTAAGTTTCATATTACTTAGTCTTTTACTGAGCTACATTTTAATCGAATAATTTGGGTTTTTACCAGAGGTCCTTATAACAGCCATACTAAATTCATTACAGTATTTGCTGTTAAATGGTATTAAAAACATTATTCAATGTACCCTCTAGGAGTTCCTTTTGGAATTCAGTGTTAGCAAAAATTTTACTTCTGAACTAATTTGCATCTTCCTTTCTGAACCCCAAATTTATATAATGGATTATGTTTTACCTTACTATTGTGGGAGCTAGAAAACTAAAAATCAATCTGACTATTTAATTTGAACAATTAAAGCAACATGTTTATCCACATGATTGTAATATTTGTGTTTTTCTTTTTCCCAGATTCTGAGTTTCTCCTGATGATGATTAATATCACAGTTTGCCAGCCTCTGTGCCAAGTGCTTTACATGCATTATCTCATTTAATCTTTACAACAATGCTGAGTTTTATGGATTAAAAAAGCTAAGACTTAGAATAATGTCAAACAGTTAGGAAGTATTGGAGCTTGGATGGAACCCAGGCAGGCTGACTTCCCCACTATGAGGTATTTTAGTATCTTATCATGCGAGGTGTTATAAATCTCTTAAAATAATTTCAGGAAAGAGAAGGAGAAAAATATATACATACTCTTACATGTACATATGTATGTTTACATAAAGTTATATGAATTGAGTTAACAAATAAAATACAGCAGATGCTGATGACCTATCTTTGGTGGTCATGATGAAATATATACCAAGAGTCCACGAACCCTTTGATGATTTGATATAGATGAGTAGGACCTAAATGACAGAGTACTTTTTTCTGCAGTTTTAGTAGACAATTTAAGATGTAAGAAATTTTATTTTAAAATTTCTTCAGAATGTGAGTATGGACAAAGAATCCCTCGAACTATCAAATGCAAAATGTGGCCCACCACACTGCAGTAAATTTCAAAGAGAGAAAGTTCAGCTGCACTGCAGTAAAATTCCTTAGATAATGTTTGCCGTGTTTTAATATAAGATTGGTTCCTAATAGGGAATGGGATCATGTGTTCCCTGCTCTTTCAGACACTCAGGTTGAAGTCATCAGGAGAATTTTATATTGTTTTTCGATAACTTCATTTTCTGTCAGCCAGGATTGCTTCTGCATTTTTATAGAAATAATTTATAGAGGGAAGCGAATTATTGGAGTTTATTCCCAAGGCAAAGGCTGTCTTTTAGGGTGGTACTCAAGGTTATCTTTTTTTCACTCATAACAAGAGTTTACACCGGCACTGGTAAGAAAACAACGCTATTAATATATTAAGAACTGAAGAAATTGCCAGCAAAATTTATTTCCCTTCACCAAAGCTTCAGAGGCGAGAAAGCTCAGCAGGAGAGCCTGTTTCAGGAACAAACAAAGCCACAGAAGGAAATCCTCCCAGGGCATTCGGACTCATTTAGTGAGAGCAATAGCTTTTCTTTTGCAGGAAGAACAGGTGTTTCCCCAGAAAAAAAACCCTGCAGCGTCACCTTGCAGAGCTAACGACTGGAAAATGGCAGAAACTGGATCACTGAAGAAAATTCAGGAGGAAGGTAGACTATTTGCACTTCTACAGCATAGTGTGTTTTGCTTATCTGTCACTAAAATTACCTGATAATATGACTGGGGGCTTGGGGAGGGGCAAAGAATTGTTTGCAGCTGAGAAGAAAATGTAGCTCTTCTCTCTTTCATTTCGGAAGGAATTAATGAAAAAGCAGAAATTAGCTGTAGCATGTTATCAAAGCGGTCAGAATAAAGATGAACAAATTTTAGTATGGCCAAGGGCAGAGGTAAAAAGTATGCTTTTTGAAGATAAGAAAATGATGGCATAAAATGGCTGCAAAAAGAATCAAGAGACAGCAGAGACTGGGAGATGTGCTGGAGTCAGCACCAGTAAGGGCTGCTCAATTCAGGCACGTGCCTGTTGAAACAAAGGTTTGTCATGCAAGAATTGCAAGATGGTTCTGCCCCTTGTCAAACTCTGCGCTGTTAATGGGATGGGGGTGGGAGGAGTTAACCGATCAAGTTTATCTAAATATTTCTCCTGCAGCACAATTTCAACAAGTTGCTGGGTATTAGAATCTGCCAACTTGACTTAGTGAGTCTTTCAAAACCTTTTTCAGTACTTTATCAGTCAACTGACATTTACTGGAGTGCCCACTAGCTGCCAGACACTGTGCAGGGCTGGGAGGATACAGGGATTAATAAAAGGAGGAATTCAGAGAAGGAGATGGTGTGATCAGGTCTTAGAAAAATTGTCTTGTACTGCTCGACCCCCCAGGATCTTGTTTGACATGAAAGAAATTCATTAGATTATCATGGAAATTTCTAAGGACCTGGATTGTGAATTGGGATTCCATTCCTGATACATAAGATTGTGGAGGCTAAGTGACAGATCAGAAGACTCTTTGGGAGTAGAGATTTAAGAGCAAAGGGAGCTGGATTTGTTTGTAATATGGTACCTTCTCCAAAGATACTTTTATTCATTTCTCTTTAAATTAATCTCTCCTCCCATGAATAGCCCATATTTGCCCTTCAGCTAAGAATTCTGCTTATACTATTTTCTCACCTGCATCTCTGATTCCTTCACCTTTGTGTAGTAATTAAGAGCACAGGCTTTGGAGTTAAGGAGACCCAATTTCGAATCTTGGCTCAGCCACTAGCTGTGTGACATTGGGCAAGTTGGTTATCCTTTCTGAGATCCAAATTCCTCATCTGTAAAATGAGGACGATAATAGTACCTGTCTCACAGAATTATTATGAAAATCAAATGAGATAATATATGTTAAACAGCTAGCACAATTAGTTGCAGCTAGCATAACTATTATATTCTGAAAGTTTCTGCCCTCATATCCAAGTGGCATATGATTTTTTTGACTTCTGCAAGTCTCATTTTTTCTGATATTCTGTTTCATTTTAATATGTAATTCATATTTTAAAAATAATATAATAGCATTATGTAAATTTTGGAAAGTAGAAGGAAAGAAGCAGTAACTTAATTTTGCCCTCCTAACCCAATCATTAAAGATTAAAATTATTCCCGATATTATATAAATATATATATATTTTTTGTTTTGTTTTGTTTTGTTTTTTGCGGTACCCGGGCCTCTCTCTGCTGTGGCCTCTCCCATCGCGGAGCACAGGCTCCGGGCACGCAGGCTCAGCAGCCATGGCCCACAGGCCCAGCCGCTCCGCGGCATGGTGGGATCTTCCCGCCCGGACCGGGGCACGAACCCGTGTCCCCTGCATTGGCAGGCAGACTCTCAACCACTGTGCCACCAGGGAAGCCCAATATATATTTTTAAAAATAAATTTATTTATTTTACTTTTGGCTGTGTTGGGTCGTCATTGCTGCACGCAGGCTTTCTCTAGTGGTGAGCGGGGGCTACTCATTGCGGTGCGAGGGCTTCTCACTGCAGTGGCTTCTCTTGTTGCAGAGCATGGGCTCTAGGAGCACAGGCTTCATTAGTTGTGGCACACGGGCTCAGCAGTTGTGGCTCGTGGGCTCTAGAGCACAGGCTCAGTAGTTGTGGTGCATGGGCTTAGTTGCTCTGCAGCATGTGGGATCTTCCCGGACCAGGGCTTGAACCCGTGTCCCCTGTATTGGCAGGCAGATTCTTAACCACTGTGCTACCAGGGAAGTCCCCCTGATATTATAGTTTTGATTAGCTGAAATTGAAAGAAAAAAGTGCTTCTCCTAAATTGCCACTGTGGGAGAAGAGATTGGAAACAGACACGGCATCCTTTGGTTTGATATGCATTGCTCTATTGTTATAGGATGTGAAAGCCAGGTTACTTGCTGTGCACTATGATTCTCGCTCATGGCAGCTAGCAGGTAAAGAGCTGAAGAAACACCTCTATATCTCTCTACCCTGAAAATACATGAGACAATGGGGTGGTTTTGTTCTTATTTGTTTTTGTTTTATTTTGAAAAGACTGAACTTGGAAAGGCTGGAATTTTCCAAAAGCCTGCATTTACCCCAACACTTCCTGTCTGAAGGATTCTAATTGCATTGCTAGGCAAAAGGAGCCAATCACAAACCTTCTGCTTTTAAATGGTCAAGTTAAATTATGGCTTGGAATAAGAGAATAATATGGAACCAGTGCTTTTGCCAAATGACATACTCTACCCTGGATTTACTGACATTCATCTGTTATTTTGGGGAAATTTGCCATTCTCTTCAGCAAAAAAGTGCCAGTAGTTTTCTAATGTCCATCTGTCAAATATGTGGTCAAAAAAATTTTAAGAACTTTATTTTATGAGCCCATATGGAAACCTCAAAGGCTCAGAATTACTTGAAATGGTAAAGAGTTACTTCTTCAAGTAAAAACTCCATTGCAAACAAAATTTGGGAACTATGGTGCCCATGCAGTGTTTGGCAACACATGTGGTTCTTCTGCTTTGATGAAGAAAGAAGCTCAACACATCACCATGAGTCACAGCTTTCTATATCACCTTGCATAGGCACCAAAGTCCTTGCCAGTAGTCCTGAAGATGTTGTCCCTGTTGCTACAGAAGTTATCAATTTCTCCAGACCCAGGGATTTGACTCATTGGGATTTAAAGGAATTTTTGTCAAGAAATGGAAGCAGAATATGAACTTATTCTTTGAAATTCTCTCCTAAAATAAATCCATGGGCTTCCCTGGTGGCGCAGTGGTTGAGAGTCTGCCTGCCAATGCAGGGGACACGGGTTCTTGCCCCGGTCCGGGAAGATCCCACATGCCGCGGAGCGGCTGGGCCCGTGAGCCATGGCCGCTGAGCCTGCGCGTCCAGAGCCTGCGCGTCCAGAGCCTGTGCTCCGCAACGGGAGAGGCCACAACAGCGAGAGGCCCGCGTACAGCAAAAAAAAAAAAAAAAATCCACAGGGGAAATGTCATTTGTGGCTTTGATTTATTTGATCAAGCAAATAAGGTACGGCTTTTTTTTTTTTTTTTTTTTTTTTTTCAGCATAAGGTCCTGAGGACACCATTTTGGAAGGTAACCAAAATATACACACACCAAAAAAACCCACAGGCCCTTTCGGCCAAGTTGCCACTGTGGGAGAGGAGATTGGAAACAGACAAATATGAACTTTTTCCGTTACTGGAGGAGTCTTCTGGCGCTGCTTGAGCGTGACGAAACTTGTCAATTTCTCACAAGGCAGAAATCTACAGACACCTGGAAACACTGCAGAACTGCTCCAAAGGTTAGTTATACTCATTTGACTTTAAAATTGAAATGTGGATTTTAATCATTTTCTTGCTGACATAAACAGCAGAGATGATTCAGACTTTGCAAAGATGACCAAATTCATTGATCCGAGGAAAGAGGAAACGATGCAACTGTATCAGCTTGAAGAGTCCTAGAGAAATCCAAGGTGTCTTAGCATAAGCCTATCCATTTGCTACAACTTGCTTTGTTAATCAGGGCTTCCTTTCATTTGTAGCTATCAAAATTAAAAGTCAAAATTGATAGAATAGCACAAGTGACAAACGTTTTGATATAAAGACTATTCCGTAATTTCTTCTCTTCAAGTCAAATGATGGTAGCCTTCTCATTTAAATTTGCTTTGAGGAGGAATTTTAATTCTGTTATTTTGTATTTGCACACTTTGATTAATTTCAAATTGCTTCATTTATATGAATAAATAAGAATGAGAAAGGAAAAATTTTTGTAAGCTTTTTTCTATGAGAAGTAAATCAATTTATAATGTCATGAAATTAAGTGTATGCCCAAATATGAAGGGATGTTTATGTGCATTTTTGTGAGACAATGAGCCTTTTCCTTCATCAGATCAAAAGAGGTGAATGACACCCCCTCTCCAAAATAGTTAAGAACTATGGATCTAATATGGACACCTCATTTTACAGTGAATAAGTGGAAACTCCAGAACATTGAAATAATTACCCAAAGTCACACAGCTAATAAGTGTTAGAACTGGAATTTGAGTCTAGCCCTCTTGTGTCTAAGGGCAGTGTCGGATGTTCCTCAGGGGAACATCCAACAGTCACATAAGAAAGTTCTTTGGAACCAAAACAAAACAACCAGCCAACCAACCAAAAAAACTGTGAAAATGAAAGTTTTTGTTCCAAATGTGTTACTATCGGATTTTCCCAACAATCACCTCCAACCTGTCTAGACCTGCAGCTGCTTGGGAAATCCATCTGCCACCTACCCCATCTTGTTTCTGCCTGTTTTTCTTCTTTAATGACAGATGTCCCGGTTTCAAATACACTAGCAGACTTTAGCATCTTAGATAACCAGCACCAGATTTCACCTGGGTGTGTCTCTATTCTCTAACCCCAAACCCTAGTTTTTCCAGCTGTGTCATTTTGCCATTGTCTGAATTCTGTATGTAACACTGTCTTAGTCAGTTTGGGCTGCTCAAACAGAGTACCATAGATTAGGTGGCTTATAAACAACAGAAATTTCTTTCTTTCACAGTTCTGGTAGCTGGGAAGTCCAGGATAGAGATGCTGGCAGATGTGGTGTGTGGTGAGAGCTCATTTCCTGGTTCATAGACACCCATCTTCTTACTGTGCCCTCACAAGGCAGAAAGGACAAGGGAGCTCTCTGGGGTCTTTTATAAGGGCATTAATCCCACTCATGAGGACTCCATTCTCATAACCTAGTCACTTACAAAAGCACCCACTTTCTAATACCATTATATTGGGGGCTAGGATTTAACAAGTGATTTTTAGGGGGACATAAACATTCAGTCTATAGCAAATAGCTTATACTAGTTAGTGAATTCTGTAGTGAATATCTTGTGGCCATATGCTGAAATGGACTCTTTGCTTTAAAAAGAAAAAACATGGAAAAGCTAATTTAAAGCCATTTCATTTTCAAGTATATGAAAGTTGCATACTTTTCACATCTAATTTAATAACATCTTTTTTATAATATGAATTATTTTGAGTTCAAGAATTTTTCTTAAATTACTGATCAAAACAACAAAACAGAGTTGCAAGTTTGCCTCTTAGCCTACAGTTCTTTTTCTGCTGCTTTGAAGATGGGGTAGGTCATTTCAATTAAGTCTGCTTCTAGTACATGAACAATAAATAATAACGATATAGCTATCAATATTAATGTGGTCCTGGGAGCTGTATAAGCATGCCTCTAATCCTTATAATTGCTCTGCAAAGTGGAAAGTATTATCCCAATCTATAGATAAGAAAATTAAGGTCAAACAGATGAAGTGACTTGCTTATTATTGTATGTTACCCAGAATAAATTTTTTTTTTTTTTGCGGTACGCGGGCCTCTCACTGTTGCGGCCTCTCCCATTGTGGAGCACAGGCTCCGGACGCACAGGCTCAGCGGCCATGGCTCACAGGCCCAGCCACTCGCGGCATGTGGGATCTTCCCAGACCGGGGCACGAACCTGCATCCCCTGCATCGGCAGGCGGACTCTCAACCACTGCACCACCAGGGAAGCCCCCAGAATAAATATTTTTAAAAAATTCGTATCAAGCCCAACGTTTAGACACATCTTTTATCACTAAAAATGAGCATAGTTTAGAGGTAGATCAGGAAAAATGTGTGCCTACTTCTAGGGAACCCCAAGGGCATTTGTCAGCCCCCAATCCAATTTCCCCTCTCTGCAAGTAGGAACCCCTTAGGTTGAAGCATCAGTTTTTACAGACTCAGCTTGCCTGAAAACATGGTAGTCTCCAGCAATGGACAAGAGTAATTAAATAGTACATGTGACAGCTGACCGGGCAGGAACAGAAGTGAGGAACATTCCCTGGCGGTAACACCCAAGCACACTTTGGGGAAGACTTTGCAGAGAGGTGGGGAGGGCCCATAAAATACATGTTACAGAGTGTTAGGCAGCCACGAAATAGGATAACCGTAAGTGAAGCATGTGATACAAAATTACCTGTGCACTATTGAAAATATATGAATATCATATAAAGGCTACAGAGAGATAGTTCACAATGGTGAAAGTTATTTTGTTGGAGTTGAAGAGTTATGTGTGATTTTCTTTCATTTCTTTTGTGAACCTTTTGTAATATTATTATAATTTTTAGAGTTTTTACCTAAAAGGAAATGGGTGAAGAGAACATTTAATTAAATTTTTATCTTCTAATCTTCTATAAGAAAAAGAGAAAGTTGTTAAAAATTCGAATAATTTTTTCTTCTGTCCTTCCTCTATCATCTTTTCAAAGTCTGTCTTCAAGCTTCTTCTCATTCCAATTGATTCCTTCCTTCAAATAAAATAGATTACTCCCCCTCAGGCTCAATTATGATATAGTTTGAGCCTGTTATATGTTGCTGGCTTGAGTGTCACTTGTGTGAGCCATAGAGACATGCTTAAATCTGAGTTGCAAGTACATGACTTGCAAAACAAAGCTGAGACATCCAATTTGTAAGACAGCAGAAGGCATGAATCAGATACAAAAGGACAAACACTGTTTCTCAGGGGAAAAATCGAAAAACTGAGGTGCCAAACTTGGGGGGTGAGGTTGTTTTGGATGGGAAAGTTGGAAACTTGATTCTAGGGAAATGCATTTTTAATAAAAATGTACCAATGCTCTAGTAAAAATGAAAGCATTAAGATAGGGAAAGAAATAGATTGCTTCACATTTAATGAGCTTACAATACAAATGAAAACTAAATTTATTTCTGAAGATTATTTAAAAATAAATTTAAGGATTTACATCTATTGTGAAATAAAATGCTTAACCTAACAAAAGTTTAGTACTCATTTTAATCTTCCTATGCATAAACAGTGGATGAAAATTTTATATGTCTCTAAATAGTCATAATTATACTATTCTCTAAAAGCAAGTGCCTAGGCAGTAACCATATAACTAACTTAAAATTTTAATTTTCAAAATATTGCCATGCAGACAAGATTCCTAAAGAATGGCAAGGCCCATTCACAATTTGGCAAAGGAATAGAGGCTATTTCAAAATGTACTGATTTCTTTTTTTCTTTGTTTCATTAACTGTTTTTTAAAAAAATATTTATTTATTTATTTAGGCTGCTCTGGGTCTTAGTTGCGGCATGCGGGATCTTCTTTGTGGCATGTAGTCTCTTTTAGTTGCAGCATGTGAACTCTTAGTTTGGCACTAGTTCCCCAACCAGGGATTGAACCCTGGCTCCCTGCACTAGGAGTTTGGAATCTTACCCACTGGCCCACCAGGGAAGTCCCTCATCGTCTGTTTCTCAAACCACCTGCCTTTTGCCTCTACATGTCATAGATTCACTGTGTTTTTTGAGACTGGATTACTATTAATAACTGAATTACTATTAATAAGCAATTGGCATTTGAAATAACTATATCAAAAGTTATAGAAGGAGTAGAGATAGCCTGCCTGGCACTAGGATATTCTGTCAAACACATGCTGTGCATTCCACACGGCCAGGGATTACCACGTAAGGTACTTCTGCATTCTCTATAGCACTCAATGCTAGACTCCTAATTAGTCACCAGTAAGTGCTTGTTGACTTGTCTTCTGTAAGAGTGTAACCTGCCTTGATTTCCTAAACCTCCACTTCTCTCAGCTAGAAGTCCTTCTCCTGCCCTGAGCAGCACATTCAAACTCTTATGCCCTTAGTTCTTTTTGAATTATGACTAGGTCTTTTTCACCCCTGATGGACACTAAGCCCTTTGGGGACAGAGACATTGCTTGCTATCTTTCTATTCCTTACAGTGCCTGGTACATTGTGGATACCAGACACATATTGGTTGGAGGAATACTTGAATGAAGCGATCATTGAAAAGTAAATATGAGAACTGGAAGACTTCCAGTTCCCAACCCTAAAATTGCTTGAGTATCTCTGATAAAATAAATCGAGGTTTATAGTTGTACTTGTAAATACAAGGTGTAAAAAAGTAGAAAAATAAGAATCTATGTTCATATGTTTTGTTTCCCTTACAGGAAAATCTTTATAGATCACAAAGTACATGTGTTTTATTCATAATAACTATTACTGACCCTTCACATTCTGGATGTTAATGCTTCTGATGAAATACACTAGGATATAAACATCTAATTCTTTTCTAAATAGAGCTGCTAATCTTCCAGCAACAATATTTGTCTCTATTCCTTTTTTCTAAATATTTTGGCTCCTCTTCTTAGAAGACAGATTATTTCTCTTGAGCATTGTAAACTTAAATCTCTGCCTTCCTAGATGCATTTTCATCAAAGTATTTTTCCATGACTTTTATAGTCATGGTGTGCAGGAGTGGAAGGAAGAACACTAACATTTATTCATTGCCTGTTAAGTGCCAAATATTGGGTTAGGCCCTTTTTTTTTTTTTTTTTTTCTTTTCCGGTACGCAGGCCTCTCACTGTTGTGGCCTCTCTCGATGCGGAGCACAGGCTCCGGACGCGCAGGCTCAGCGGCCATGGCTCACGGGCCCAGCCGCTCCGCGGGATGTGGGATCTTCCCGGACCGCGGCACGAAACCATGTCCCCTGCACCGGCAGGCGGACTCTCAACCACTGCGCCACCAGGGAAGTGGGTTAGGCCCTTTTATATTTGGCGTCTTGAATCCTCATGAAAGACCCCCTGAGTTATGCCCATTTACACATGAAGAAATTGAAGCTCAGGAAGATTGACTATCTTTCTCATTGCCTTACAACAGATAGTGTAAGCAGCCTTTGTAAAATGTCTTTGTGTTTCTAGGTGTATGAGAGGTAATACTGAAATATTTAGCACTTCTGACGCATTCCAACCAAACTAGAATTTGCAGATAGGTAACTTTTTTGAGCTTTGGAAAGCAGTTCTGACTGTGATCTACCTAATGGTTTGAGTTTCAGGGTGCCCAGAGAAACAGGATGTCCTGCCCAATGGCAAGCTTCCCACTGCCTAGAGGACAAGCACCTTCAACTGCACAAATAATCTACATTTCAGGTCCATAAAAACAGAAAAAAAAAAATATATATATATATATTCAAAAAACATATGAAATAATATTTCAAACTTTTTGGATTATCTTCACATTGAAGAAGTGGAGGGAGAAGGGAGCTGAATTTATTGAATACTATAATCTGCTTTAAAAGGATGTTCTAGATTTACCAGGTCAATATTTTATACACAGCCAAGTAGGTTTATACAAGCATGGCTCACTTACTATTGCCCACTGCTACACTCTTTTTCACTATCGAGAGAAATCTGTCAAGAAAAATATAATCTTATTTGTGTTTTTATTAACCTCGTCTTTGACCCTGAGGCTAGATACTACCTATGGGTTAAGTGGTGTGACTTCTATATAGACATACTTACAGAAAGCCTGCATTTATAACACTGTGAAAAATTCAGACTTGTACAGACAGGTGAAGTAATATCATTTTCAAATACCATTAAACAGGATAGTGTTTTGGAATACATTTTCTTCCTCTTTAAACAACATTATTCAGTTATGATTAACATACAATAAACTGCACATATTTAGTGTCCAATTTGATGTTTTCACATGTGTGTATACCCATGAAACTCACCACGATACAGGAAAAAAAGAAAAAGAACATATTTATCATCCTCACAAGTGTCCTCATGCCTCTTTTAATCCTTTCCTCCCTCAGACCCAGGCAGCCACTAATCTTCTTTCTGTCACTATAGATTAGTTTGCATTTCCCATAATTTTATAAAAATGGAAACAGGGGGCTTCCCTGGTGGTGCAGTGGTTCAGAGTCTGCCTGCAGATGCAGGGGACACGGGTTCGTGCCCCGGTCCGGGAAGATCCCACATGCCGCAGAGCGGCTGGGCCCGTGAGCCATGGCCGCTGAGCCTGCGCGTCTGGAGCCTGTGCTCCGCAACGGGAGAGGCCACA
>NW_006780221.1:137483-144095 GCF_000442215.2 Lipotes vexillifer
AAAAAAAAAAAAAAAAAAGGAAACATACCGTGTGTGTACTCTTTATTAATCGACTTCTTTCACTCAACATTATTATTATGGGGTTCATCCATGCTGTTGCATACATAAGTAATTCCTTCCTTTTTATTGCTGAGTATTATCCTATGCTGAGTATGAATATACCACAGTTTGTTTATCCGTTTATTCATTCATTTACTTGTCCTCTTGGTTCACCCTGCACTCCACACCAAAATTACTTTCTCTGATTTGCAATTTCTGATTATACCCTTGGCATTTACCCAGGTATAGTGGACACCTGTGATTTTTGACTGTCCTGTATCCCTTCCCTCTTACATCTGTTAATAGCACCCTCCTGTTCCTTGGGCAACTTCATCTTCCCCACTCCACATGGTCAGGTGGGACTCTTCTGGTTACAGGGTGGACACATATAACCCAGGCTGGACCAATCCCAGTGCTTCCTTGGAATTTTCTGAAAGAAACTCCTTCCCTTTAGATTAGGAACTGTGAGGGTGTGATCCCAGAGGTGCCAGTGAACTTGAAGAGAAGTCTGAGAGAATGAGGTAGAAACAGACTGAAGCCCAGATGAGAGGTGGAGTGACTGTTCTCTGAGGCAGACTTCCTGGATCCAGCTGATGATAAAGCTCACTCATCCCTGCCCTTTTGCATTTTAATTAAGTGGATGCCTACATCCACTACCCTACTTATGGTAAGAGAAAACTCTCATTTTGTTTTGGGGGGAATCTCTCTTCCCATGCTCTCAGTGCATGGTATCCAGGTGAAGCAAACTCCACCCTGGCTTTAAGAGTGGAGTATATGTGGCCAATCACTCAATTGCCTTGGCCACAGTGACACTCATTGATTCCAGGTGGGCTATTTAGAGTAATGTTTGTGCTACTGGGGATGCTGCTCCCTTTTTTCTGCAGGACTTGAACTGGAAAGTTTAGAGCTACAAATATTGCAGCCATTTTTTGACCTAATGGGGGAGTAAGCCGAGGCTACCAAAGGCAGAACCAAAGGAAGGAGAGAAACCAGGTTTTGATGCCATCATATGGACTCCTTGTATAAGATATCCCTGAAGCCTGTACTCTGGTCTTTGCAGTTATGTAAACAACAAAATTCCCCTTTTGTATAGATTATTTGAATTGCTGTTTATATCACAAAAGAAAAAGTTGTGATACAGGTGTTTTTCATTCATTATTTCATTTAACTCCTACAACCTGGCAGGTATGTTATGATCCTAATTTTACATATAAGGAAACTCTTAGTTAAGTAACCAAAATCTCACAGTGGCAAAGCTAGGACTCCCATGCAATCACTTGATTGCAAAACTCAGGTCCTTTGCAATACTGCTTCAGGGCTAGAACCCTAACCTGCTTAGCCTCGTGCTTTTTTAGTCTTTCTATTCCATGAACTTTAATATTAATTAACATTTGCGGCTTCCTCGTTGCTGAAATAAAGTTACATTTATAAGGCTTAATTCTTCTCCTTCTCCTTTGCCACTGCTTTTTACCTAATTCTTGTCATCTTTTTTCTCTTCCTCATTCTTTTTTGTTTGTTTGTTTGTTTGTTTGTTTTGCAATACGCGGGCCTCTCACTGTTGTGGCCTCTCCCGCTGCAGAGCAACAGGCTCCAGACGCGCAGGCTCAGCCTCTTCCTCGTTCTAAATTTTTCCATTTTCCCAATGTTAAATGCCAAACATGTGCTCTAGTCTCCTCTTCACAGGTCCTATCAACTCTAAAATGGTCTCAGGGTCCTATTGGTTTGGGCCAGGCAAAGTTAGTTTACTGAAAAACTTGCCCTTCTGAAGTAATAGCTATAAGACTAGAAAGGTCACATCTACAAATCAGTCTTATAAACTTCTCTAAAAGCTAATCACTGGGCCAGATTTCAAAGATGACAAAACCCAAAGGCCATTGCTGCTTCTCCCTTTCTTCTCTCATTCTTTCAAGGATGAAAAAAGGTCAATAATCATTCTGATAAGCCCTTGAGAAAATGGCTAATTGCCACATCTTCCTTCTTAATATGTTTAAGAGGGAGAAACCTTTACTGCCCCAGCTCCCACTTTTCAACACGGTTTTTTTAAAAGGGGAGGAATTTGTTGAGTCTTAAAGGTGGCTTCATGTTGTGCTTCATTTCTCAGGAAGCTCCAATATTGATCAACAGCCCATCCCTGCTTTTTTTTTTTCAGTAGTCAGACCATCAGTTTAGTTGAGAGCAGGTAATATCACAAGGTTTAAGAAAGAAAGAAAGAGAGAGGGAGAGAGAGAGAGAGAAAGAAAGGGAGGGAAGGAGGGAAGGAGAGAGAGAAGAAGGATGGAAGGAAGGAAGGAAAAAAGAAAGAAAAAAGCCATTTAAAAAGAAGGAAGTGATGCTACCACATGGATGAATCAGGAGAACGTTATACTAATCCCTTCTTAGTCTCTTAATAGAGCCTTGTGTGGAGCCTTACTGGAATCCTGGAGACTAACACTCTGGAGACCAAAAAAACTAAGCAATTTTGTCAACAACTAAAGAATAACTTCATTTTAAAATGAAATGTTTGAAAACTATGTCTTCCTTAGCTGCCAAGACTGAGTTTGGTTTCTGGATTTATTTCCCTTGTAAGGACACCTGACCTCACTTTTCTGAAAACTTTTTATAATGTTGCCTGCACTGTACCAAATATTTTGGATGCTATCTACCAACCCTCTACAGTTAAATGCAGTATTTCAAACACTGAAAATTTGAAAATGTAGTTGTAGACAGGGAAGGCGTTTCCCTCCCCCAATTTGTAACTTGTATGTATTCGGATAATGATTTTTAAATAGATCTGACTCTGTAAACTAACCCTTTATAGTTAACTTTTAAAGTGATGGGCTACAACTGTATCACTGTGCATTGGTATCAAGCTGTTCTGCAAATGTTGGAATGGTACAAAATATTTACAAAAAATAAATGTTGTGGTGAGGCTAGCTGTTTTGCTTTCAAAGCAGGTTCAAAAGATCCTTTGAAAATACACTTTTCTCACCTATAGCTTCACTTCTACCAAATGTAAAATTATTTTGCTCAAATGGTATTAGGGGAAGATAGTTGATTGCTACCCTTAGCTGATTTGCTTCACTCCTGTTGCAAAAATATAGATTTACTGCATGGTTCGGCCTAGCAAAATAGAGAAGTGTGTAGACGAAAAGCTTTTTCCCAATTTGGTAAGTTAACTAATTTTTTTGAGAATTTTTTACAATTATTAATAATTGGAAATGGTCCAAAAATTTATACATGTATAAAATTGTTTTGTAGATAGGTAAAGCTATGTATTGATGTTGTGCAGAGTAGTGGTTTTCAAACTTTCTTGTGCAGTGGAATCCTAGAGGACTTGTTAATACTGCTTGCTGGGCTCCATCCCAGAGTTTCTGATTCAGCTGGTATCAGGTGGGGCCTGAGAATTTTTATTTCTAAGAAATCCCCAGGTGATATTGCTGCTGCTGGTTTAGGGACCATCGTTTGAGAACCACTGATGTTGAGCAACTGAAAACCAGCTTAAGTGTCTTTTTTCCATATCTTATCTGGTCATGTTTCACATTTGTTTCCCAGGCTATGTCACTCTCAGAGTGTGAATCACAGCAAAGATTTTCCATCTCCATCTCCTACTCTCTCTGTCCAAAGTTCAGTGACCTTCAGATTCTCCCCTTCAGGGGCCCTCTTTCCTGAGGCTGAAGAGTAAATGCCTCAGGCTTCAAGAGACCAGTTTCCCAAACTGTGCTCACCTGCAATCCTGTGTCCTTCAGTATTTTTATATATGTCCTGTGATTAACATTTTGGGATACACTAGTTTAACTGGAAAGAAAGTTACTTTTCAGCTCGGAACTTCTCAGAGCTTTTAACATGTAAATGTGCATTGTGAATTTCCAAAAGAGATCAAGTAGTTGGATTGATCTTGAGATCCTTCTCAATCCTTTCCCCCCACCAAGTTCTATGGAGTATCTATTAAGCACAGTTTGGGAAATGCTCTAATTAAGTTTATAATTTAACTTTATTTTACCAGGTTAAAAAAAGTCTATATTACAACCTAGGAAAAAGTCCAACATGCCAAAAATAAGGTGTGTGAATTTTAAATCAATTTTAAAAAGGAATTAAATAAATGCACTCACCCATTATTTTGACTGAATGTGACTTTTCTTTTTTGCAATAAGAACAGATAAAAAGAGACCTACCCTCTTAAGTTCTTCAGGTTTCAGTACAGTATCATTAACTATAGGCACGATGTTGTACAGCAGATCTCTAGAACTTTTTCATCTTGTATAACTGAAACCTTATACCCATTGAAGAGCAACTCCCCATTTCCCCCACCCTCTAGCCCCTGGCAATCCTCCTTCTACTTTCTGCTTCTGAATTTGACTATTTGTCATACTTCATATAAATGGAATCATGAATATTTGTCCTTCTGTGATTGGCTAATTTCACTTAGTGTAACGTTCTCCTGATTCATCCATGTGGTAGCATCATTTCCTTCTTTTTTAATGGCTGAATAATATTCCATTGTATGTAAATACCACAGTTTCTTTTTTCATGTGATCTTTTCTTGATTGAATCATTTACCAAGTTGATACAAAGAAAGAACCCTTTCAGCCTCTGCTGATAATCAAGCCTTTCCTGACCTCCCCACCTATCCTGTCCCTCCCCTCAATTTCTTTTCCATTACTGTTTCATTTTCTTCATTAGATTTCTCATGATTATGAGATATCTTATGAATTCCTTAAGTGAGTTACATGTTTACTGCTTGTTTCTACCACTAGCAAACAGTTCCATGAGGGCTATACCTTGTCGGTCTTGTCCAATTCTGTATCTTCAGTGCCTAGAATGATGCTTGGCACAGCAGGAGCACTCAGTAAATATTTTTTTTGATGGAAAGAATAAATAGATCGATACAATCATCATCTAAGTTCTAATTATGAAGTCTTTATTATTGTAATAAAAGATGTAGGAAGAGGAAAATGTGCTCTTTAGCAGCTTTAGATGAGGCAATTAAAACAATCTTTTGATTTCCAATGGAGTATTTCCAATATAATGATAGAAGGGGGAATTATTAATGTGAAACTCAGGATGCTATTTTGTAAATTCACTTTTATTATGATTTTTAACATTTACTAAGGGTCCAAAAAAAGACATACAATTATCTTTTAAAATAAGACAAGTATGTTAAAAAGTACTTGGCATATAAGTAGGTCTTATAAAAATATCAACTTTTCTGTCTTTCCAACTTTAAAAGATCTCTGAATGATGCTACTTCTTGCCATATTACAAAGTGCTTTGAATTGGACAAATCTAAAAAGCATCAATTACAGTGTTTTTTATTTTAAAGGAGAGCTTGTTATATATTTGTGTTCTTATATGATAAGCAAGTGTTAAATATGTGTAGAGCATAAATATTCCTAACTTACAGATTCTGGTAATTTTAGAGGTATGGGAGAAGTCTGATTGATTGTATGATTGTTGAATATTACAGTAGATACATTCAATTTTGTGCAAGAAAATAAGAGAAGTCATCAGATATTATTTATAGGAGGAAAGGATTCACCCAGGAATCCAAGATAATTGTCAGAAGTCCTTAGGACATAATGTGATTTGAAATTACATAAAAAATTTATTGTCTATTTCCAGGTATTACAATGGAAAAATATTCATATCTCACTTCACCAGGCCTTTTACGAGGTTTTAATTTTTTGTTTTTGTTTAGGTTGTCTTCATCCGGTCTCCATTCTCTTTTTTTTTTTGGTCCTCGCATTATCTCCCTCTAGGGGTTTATGTTTGTGTTTACTTTATGCTTTTATCCTTTTTAGTGGAAAAAAGTGGGTCAGTATTACTTCAGTTTGTCTTCACTTTCACTCCACTGTTTATTCCTGAACTAGCCTTTAGCCTCTGGGAAAGAAGAAAGTAAAAACATTGACAGAAACTGGGCCAACCTCTCGGGCGGCCCCCCTCCTCCAAGAAAACAAAACCTAACCAACTCTGCAACAGAAGTTCCTTTCTGTTCTCATAGCACCTTCTATTTCCCTTCACATAAAGCTCAGATTTTTATTACAATTGCTTATGGAGTATTTTTCATCCCAGGGAGACTCTCCATCCTCTGAGGACTTAGTATATTGTCAAGAACATAATATAAAGAAGTTTGTAGTTTAAATGAATAAATGCTGCCTGTGTGAGTGAATACTGCCCTGGTACCCACCCAGCCACCCACAATAAAGGAGACAACTTGCAGCAATCAAGCTCAAGTGTGGGCCCTTTGACATCAACCTTCTAGAGAGCCAGTAGAGAGCTGCGGCAATGGTATCTAAATTACATAATTACTTGGATAATTTAAGCAACAGTTTTTGTTTTGTCGGGGGGTGGAAGATGAAGGGGCTGAACTATTCAGATAATTTCTTCCCCAGTCGCCGTAGACAGGCACTGCCTAACCTTCTCATCCTTACGGGGGTCTCTTCACCTCTCCCACCGCCCTCCAGCCACTCCAGAAGCCGGGCACGGGAGACTGAGGCCCTACATCTCGGGGTGGGGGTTTCCCGGGGATACCCCGCCCCGCCCTCTAGGCCCCGCCCCTTCCCCGCCCCGCCGCCGCCGCCGCCGCCGCCGCCGCCG
>NW_006780221.1:147868-149296 GCF_000442215.2 Lipotes vexillifer
CCCCGGGGGGCCCCCTCCCCCTCCCCCGCCCCCCCCCAGCCACTCCAGAAGCCGGGCACGGGAGACTGAGGCCCTACATCTCGGGGTGGGGGTTTCCCGGGGATACCCCGCCCCGCCCTCTAGGCCCCGCCCCTTCCCCGCCCCGCCGCCGCCGCCGCCGCCGCCGCCGCCGGCAGGGGTCGCGCTGCCTGCGGCGAGCTGCTCAAGAGGGGGTGGGGGTAGCTGCCGCGGCCGGTCGCCTTTCTCCGCCGCCGCTGGTTGGATCATTTCAATAAAAGTGTTTTTTCTCTCTCGCTCGCTCTCCCCGGGGGAACAGGCGGAGGCGTCAGTCTGCAGCCGCCGAGTGAAAAAGCGACGCATACGCAGCGAGCGTCTCCTCAGCTTCGCACGGCCCGGCCCCAGAGAAGAAGGAGCCCGTGTCCGGCCGGGCCGCCGCAACCGGGCGTCGGCGCCTCACTCCCGCCGCGGCTCCTCCAAGGGGATTAGTGGGCCGCCTGCGCGGCTCGGCAGCCCGGGAGCCATGTTGTCCGGGGGGCTTGACAACGCGTGAGGGACCCGCGGCCCCTCCCGGAGGCTCGGACCCTCGGCGTGAGCTGGAAGGCTGCTGCGGCGGCGGAGGCCTGCGCCTCGGGTCTGCCAGCCGCTGGGACCCGGACCTGCATCCGGAGGAGCCGCTTTCCTTGTGCGCCTCGCCTCGCCAGCTCTCGGGACGCGGCCCCCGCACTTGCTGGTGAGTTGGCGGCTGGCGGTCGCTCGGGGCTTTCCCTGCTGCCCCGACCCTGGGCTGAGAGCGGCCGGAGAGTGCTTGGGACTGGGGGCCGGGGCGGGCGGCTCAGGCCCGGCCGGGAGGTTGAGGAGGACGGCGCGGCGCAGGGGGCTCGCTTGTGTTTGTCGCCCCTCGGGTCCACTTCGGACCCCGGTCGCCCGGGCATTTCCGGGCGTGGGGTGGGGTGTGAGTGTCTGACGCTCGGGCTCCTTCGCGAGAGGCGCCTCCAGCCGCCGCCGCCGCAGCCGCCTCCGCGCTTGTTGCCGCTTTGGTCTCCGGGGGAGGCCGGTCTCCCCGCGAGGCCGAGGAGGGGAGGAGGCAGAAAGTCCCTCGAGACACAAAGGTCCCCTCGGCGGGGGTGGAGCTGCGAGGGCGGGCGGCGCAACTCCGAGGGGAAGGAAGGGGCGCAGGTCCGCGAGAGGTGGGAGAGGAAGCGGCGGTGGCCACCGCGTTTCCAGCTCCTTGGAGACGCCGGGGGTGTGCGTGGGTGGGGAGCGGGAGGAGGAGGAGGGGCCCTCGCGTGAGGAGCCGGCCGAGACAAAGATCAGGGCAGCCTCCCGCTGGCGAGTCACACCCCTGAGTGTGGGTCAGAGCAGAGATGGAGGGAATGTGGGAAACCCAAAGAACCGATGGGGAGGGGCAGATGGGGCGGGGGGGGGGGG
>NW_006780221.1:149347-159150 GCF_000442215.2 Lipotes vexillifer
GGGGGGCTGCCAAGTATTGTCGTCTCCGTCACAGTGGCTTTTCTCAGCGTTTTTGTGCCGGATGGTTTTGCTCCGCAATTGAGCTGGATAGCTCCAGATTCGCTCCCTCCCATCACCCCGTCCCTGCCACACTGACTCTCCTGTGGTTTTCCCCTCGTTCTCCCCGTACCTCTCACCCACTCCTTTTTGGGTAAGCAGTATTTTGCCTTCAGCTTGGGGAACGTTTGCTAATGACAGGATGTCTGAGCTTGTTCTGACCCTGAACTGCCTTGAACTCCTCTCTCTTCCTCCCACCCTTTCCTTTCTGGGATCTTATAATGTCACATGGCCATTAACAATTAGCTTTTCTTCTGCAAAAATGGCAAAAGCACTTAGCTGAAATCCCTGGCGCTCCTTCTTTATATTAATGTGTCCATCAGAGACACGTCGTTGGTCGTGGATTATCAGCTCTTATTAACCAAATTTTTAGATAAAAAGTGGCAAATTTTGTTTTGAGTTTTGACTATTCCTAGGGTCAGCAAAGTGTATCCCTGGCAGCCGCTAGACCTTCTGCCACTTATCAGGAAATGCTTGACTTAGACAATTCTTTCCTCCAACTTTGCTGATTCTTTCTCGAGGCTTTGAAGGATTTCTTTTAAAAGGCGCTTGCGTATAGAGTAACAAATCTGAGTTACTGTATTTAGACTTATTTTTTTGACTATTGGACAGAAGAAAATGGATGGGATTTAAGATCTTTGATGCCTTGAGTAAAGGAAAGCCTTCCTTGAAGCTAGAAATAAGGTTCAGCAACATTTTAAGAAAAAAAAATTGCTAGCATTAATATTATTGATTTTGTTCAGTTCTTTTATGAGATTATGTAGTTGGTTTATTTAATGTTGAGATGTTGCTTTGTTAATGAAGTCATTTTAGTCTTTGTAGTGCTAGCACCTGCATACTTCCATAAACAACGGGTTGGAACAAAAGAAAAAATGTGGCTATATTTAAGGAATATTCTTTTTTTTTTTATGAGAGAGATTGTTGGAATTAAAAGTGATAATCTTTTTGGTAAATTATCTCATAGGTCAGGAACACTAAAAGTTTGAGTGCTGGGCTTCAAAGAAAATAACTTAGTCATTGAATTTAAGCTGTTTTAAAATTGCTGTGCAAATATAATTTATTATTGATTTTTTAACAGCGAAAATAAAAACTTATTGGAATATGAATGGAAAGAAAAGTAAAGCCTGTTTGATGTTTGGGACATTACTGTTGATGTCATTGTAAGAACAGTCATGTCTTGCTTATTGCCATTAAAATGTTGACACTATAAAAATTGTGAAAGGGATTTCAGTTTAGGGACCAGTCTCTGAATTGAGGGACTCCCTCAATTCTTTGTGAAATTAACAGGTCATACCATAAATAATCGATGTTTTATTTATTTATCGAAAGGTCATATTGAGGATACATTGATTTTTTTCCACTTCATATTAATTAATTAGTGTCTAATTAGATACCTGAAGTTTTATTCTCACTAGAAGGAAATCTACCAAAAAGTTAACAAAGATTTCTGGGTGGTGAGACTTATGGATGAATTAAAAACACATTTCTTTATTTTTCAAATTTTCACATTACTTTTACAATCAGTAAAAAGAGTATCTGAAGAATTAAAGTCTTGTTTAAAAGAAAAAAAACAAAGTCTTGTTAATATCCTAATTTGCCTGTTACTAAAAGAAGCTTTTATAAAATGTGTAATTCTCATCCTTGGATTCAGGCCCATTAAAGTCACTTTTAGTGTGAGGTATTTGAAATAGTGCAGCTGTGAAATGTACTCTGGTTACCTGAAGGAAAAAAGAGATACATAGTAAGAAAAGATGAAATTAGAATAATTAATTCTAATTAATTAATTAATTCAGTGTATGGTAGTGATCCAGTGTGGTAGCTTTGTACACCAGCAATCTTGTTCTAATAAGTCATTGGTTTTACTAAAATAGAAAAATTAAATTTTATTTTTTCTGTAGTACAAAATAGCTGTGTTGAATAAGATTTTACAGTCTATAAATGTTGATATATTTAATTTTCAGTTACTTATTTAGTCCTACGATTATGGTGGAAAGAGATGGCATATAAAATAATTTATCAAGGCTTTTGTTTTTTCCCTTATTTTCAGTAATATTTTTCTCCTTTTCCTTTATTGGTGAAATAGTACTAACTAAAAAACTGCACATATTTTATTGTGAACAGTGGAACTATAATGGCTTCTGAGATGGATATTCAAAAGTGAAAATGATGATCCTTAATATAAAAAAATTTTCTATGAACACAAAATGTTTGCGGTGGTGTTTTCTTTGTTATTGTCTAATAATACTGAATATTTATAGGGCATTACATTTTGAATCTTTATTACTGTTCTCTAGTCTTAATAAAAATAATAGCATCATGTCATGGCATTCATTTATATAGCTTTTATACTTCCATGATGTGTAATTACAGTGAATGTATTGCTGTATTGTAGAAAAGAGACATTAGATGTTAGAGTATTTTATCTATTTTAAAAGTTGCCCCCTTTCATACATGTGAAGGAAAAATAGTTTTGAGTTCTTTGAATTTTGAATGTGTAATTTTTGCTTAAACTTTTAAATAGAAAAATTATTTAAAATGCAGTTTGTAAACTCATTGGGTCATTTTGCATTTGAAATGATGAAGATAAACAGTAGGTTTATGGCATTTTTATATGTGCTTTATATAGTATTTGTCAGGTAAAAAACTGCCTACAATAGAAAACCTGGTATAACTTGTGTTCAACCTACAGTGTTGGCAACTTTGGTGATGAGAGGACCTATTAGACTGACTTTTTAAAAAAATGTCTATGAGCCAAAAATTCTTACTGTCACTAGTGAATTCTTTGTCATTATTTTGCTCCCAGGCTTTTTTTTTTTTTTTAACTTTTTATTTTGTATTGGAGTATAGCCAATTAACAATGTTGTGATAGTTTCAGGTGCACAGCAAAGGGACTCAGCCATATATATACATGTATCCATTCTCCTCCAGACTCCGCTCCCATCCTGGCTGCCACATAACATTGAGCAGAGTTCCCTGTGCTATACAGTAGGTCCTTCTTGGTTATCCTTTTTAAATATAGCAGTGTGTACATGTCAATCCCAGACTCCCTAACTGTCCCTTCCCGATGTCAGTTACTTTGATATCTGCAAAATATTTGACCTGAAAAGAGGAATTGCCAAGGACCAGAAAAATGTATTGAATGTATTTGAGTATCGCTTACCTTTCCTAGCCTGTTTTCCTCTCTCTTTTCACCAGCTTGGAAAATCAGTAGACGTCTATCCGTAAATCTAACAGGTGGGGTGCCTACTATAAATAACATTATGTTCTGCAGTAACATGTAATATTGAATACGGTATTTAAGGAGTAGATTTATAAATCCGTGACATATAGGGGTAAGCGAAAATTGTCCTTATTTTGATTTTTTTAATGTGTTAAAATTAGTTCACATTATTTGAGCATGTGTCATAAAAGGGAAGATAACGCCAGATACATACTGTGTAGATTGCTTCAGTATTGGGGAAAAATTTGCCTTAAGGTAGATAAAATCTATGTCTATATTTATACAGGTATAAGTACTTATTGGTTTTTGGTTTGGTATTGCATATTTTAATTAACTAAAGTGTGGTTTTGATCTTTGAAGTTGCATACTTTATATGTGGCTATGTACCACTGAAAAATGGAAATACCAGACCAAATTGTACATTTTTGTCATTTTTATATTAAAAACTGATCCTTATATAAATTGCATATTAGTAGTGTTATTATCTCTTATTCAGATTTAAAAAACAACATGTTATTGACTTGACCTAAGGGTAGTCCATTAAAGTGAAAAACAATGAAAGAAGGTTTGCTTTCTTTCGTTTGTGGTAAGAGTTTAAAAGGTTAACAAAATCTCTTTTTAACAGCACATTTAAAAAAATATATTTATTTTATTTTATTTTTGACTGCGTTGGGTCCTGCATTGGGTCCTCGCTGAGCATGGGCTTTCTCTAGTTTCAGCGAGCAGGGGCCACCCCTCGCCACAGTGCACTGGCCTCTCATTGCGGTGGCCTCTTTTGTGGAGCACGGGCTCAGTAGTTGTGGCTCGCGGGCTCTAGAGCACAGGCCCAGCAGTTGTGGTGCACGGGCCTAATCGCTCCGCAGCATGTGGAATGCTCCCGGACCAGGGCTGAAACTCATGTCCCTTGCATTGGCAGGCGGATTCCCAACTACTGTGCCACCAGGGAAGCCCTAATAGCACATTCTTGTTAGTGTAAATACTTTCAAGAATACTCTAAATTTTGTATGCATATTTGTAAACAATGTTCCAAGGACCCAAGAATAATTTTTCCTTCACTATATTCGTTACTAACTCACTTTGGTCTTATCATATTTAATCCTGCTATTTTTACAATTGATGGTTAATATTTGTTACTAGTGTGTGTTAATGTTAAATGATATAAACAGAAGTTGGTTAAAATTGGTTTTAATACTTGTGAAAAATTATCAGGTAACAACACTGAAGCTCTTACTCCAAATTTAGAGGCATTATCCTTTAAATTAAGTAATACATATGTTTAAGTATTTTATAAAATAAACTTTTGAAGTATAATATACTTCCAGGTTTTAATATTTTAATTACTGATTTGTATTGCTATTTCTGGTGAGAAGGAAGGTTTTTGTTGATTTTTGAAGTAAGTTTTGGATTCCTTAAGCAGACGTTAGTCCCTTGAGCCCATCTTACTGAATTATTTTTAAGAAATGATTTTTTATCTATGGCTTTATTATACTTAATAAATATGATTTTTCAGTTAATTCAGAGATGTAATCAGTAAGTACTTTTAAAGCATTTGTCATGTCCTCAGCATTGTGTTAGTCATTGTACGTTATAAAAATATACTTTAATGGGTAGAAATAATGGCAACATTGGTTGTCTGGAATGTTCTGTCCTTGGCCCCTCTTCTCATGTTTTACATGATCCCTGGGTATTCTCATCTGTATTTAGTGCTTTGTTCTTATCACCTATATGCTGATGATCTCCATATCTTTATTTCTAATCCAGACCTCTTTTTCTTAGTTCTTTTCTAGCTGTCTCCCAGATATTATTGCCTCTTGGCACTCCCTTACCAGAGCTGAACTCTTTTATTACCCCCCTACCTCTATTCCCAGCCACAGTGAATGCGCCACCATCAGCTTAGTCACTTAAGCCAAAACCTTTGGCAGCGTCTTATGTTTTTCTGTTATGCTCTTCTCCCTCTGGTCCAGTCAGTCACATCCAATCTTGTTAATTTTATTTCCTAAACATCTTTTAGATTTATCTTTTTCTGTTGCCACTTTCACATGTCAGGATTTTGGAATGCCACATCTGAATTACTACTTCCAATTTTACCCTATTTTAATCTAACAATTATTCATTCATTCTTCGTATATGTCTTTTTTGTTTAAGTATAGTTGATTTACAATGTTGTGTTAGTTTCAGGTGTACAGTGAAGTGATTCAATTGTATATATACTTCTTAAGATTCTTTTCCATTATAGGTTATTACAAGATATTGAATATAGTTCCCTGTGCTATACAGTAAATCCTTGTTATCTCTTTTATATATAGTAGTGTGTATCTGTTAATCCCATACTCCTAATTTATCTACCCCCCCTTTCCTCTTTGGTAACCATAAGTTTGTTTTTTATGTCTGAATCTGCTTCTGTTTTATAAATAAATTGATTTGTATTATTTTTTAGATTCCACACATAAGTGCTACAAAAGAATATTGGTCTTTTCTCTGACTGACTTCACTCAGTGTGATAATGTCTAGGTCCATCCATGTTGCCGCAAATGGCAATATTTCATTCTTTTTTTATGGTTGAGTAATATTCCATTGTATATATATACCACATCTTCTTTATTCATTCATCTGTTGATGGTTTGTGTCTGTCTTTTTGTCCCTCTGTTCTTTTTTCCTTCCATCCATCCATCCATCTGTGCATCCATGTCTGAAGTGCATGCCTCCTCTATACCATCACTGTGGTCAGTGCTAGAATACAAAGATGAGGAAACTGGTGTGTTGATATTACAGTGCTGTGACAGTTGGAGAGAAATTCTCATTTTTGAGGACAAAGGTCACTTCCTCTGAAGTCTTCTTTGATCCATTCTGGCAGAGTTATGGTGATTCTGCTATAGCATTTATGTCTACTATAGTACTTAATACATTGTATTGTAATTAATTATTTACAAATCATCTACCCTTTTGTCTGGCTTTGTGCTACAGAGGGACCATGCTTTTTAAAATTTGGTATTTCCCCATATTATGTATTGTTTAATTGAGTGAGTGAAGTGATGGAATTAGGAGAAACAACACTGAATTAGTAAGTTAGGGTCAGATTAGTTATGACCTAGAAAGCGTCAAGAATTAATTTTGATATAGTAGAAAATAAAAAGCCATTAAAAGTTTTGAGTGTTGGTGCTACATGTAGGCCATGTAGGCTGTGTTTGTATGAGAGTAATTTGGATGCAGTTGGTAAGCCAATTTGGAGGGGCAATAATTTGGTATCACTGGGCCTTTTTAACTACACGTGAGCTGTACTAACTTGTTAGTGAAAATGGAGAGAAAAGGGCTGTAATCTTCAAAGATTGTTATCTTTTAGACAAATTAGAATCTAAAATTACAATATATGTAAATAAAATATCTATTTCTAAAGGTCTAAAAACATTGGTCAATATCAAGAGTAAGATTTGGATAAAATTTCATCCTTAAAGAAATCCAGCTGTTTAACTGTATAGTACTAGACGTAAATTCATTAAAATAAAATACAGAATTGCACTCAGAACTGCATTTAATGTCATTCCTGTTACCCTGATAGTTGTGTATACAGTTGACCAGGAGATATGTTTTCATTGGAATTACTGTAATTAAATAAAAACTGCTTTATGGTCTACTTTTAAAATTAAAGACATTTAGGTTTTTATCAGTAAAATTGAGTTTTAAATTATATCTCTGATATAGTAAGGGTGTGATTAAAAACTAGATTCATTTGAGAAATCAGATTTATTTGAGAAATGAAATAATAATGCTTCCCCAAGTAATAACTGATAACTGTGATCTTGAGCTAGTTACTTAAACTCTTAAGGGTCAGTTTCTTCTATAAAATTGGGAATGACAGAACCTACTTCATAGGGCTGTAGAAATTAAATGATATGTATAAAGCACTTTGCAAAGTACCTTGCACCTAGTGAGCACTCAACAGTTAGCAATTATTTTTATTACTCTGTATTATAGCGGGAAAAACTTGGTTATGGTACTAGAATTGTTTTGCAGATCCATTCCTTCAGGTTGATGAATGTCTAAATAAGTGGTTCACAAGGACAATTGAATCAAAATCATCTCTGGCTTTTTAAACCGTACATACCACCTGGATTTTCTAATATGCCTCTCCCACCAAATTTGAGAATCAGTGTGTTAGTGAGTGAGTGTTACTAATGGGTGTATGTTGTACCCTTTAGGTATATTGGCAGGAAGGGAATAGTATAGACTAGTGGACTAAATAATTTATGATATTTATTGTTGTTTCTTATCTAATGATCATTAGGGATAAAACTGTCATAATCTTCCTGATGAACACATTGATAAGCTTTTCCTTAGGGCCAGCCAAATTTTTCGTGTAACCATTTGCTCTGTTTCCCTTCTTCAGGCTTGTGCTATACCATTTCTTTGACATTTTAACAGTCTAGGCAATATTTGCTTTCCTTAATGACTTTTGTATGTGACTGAGCTTTTCTGAAGTCAAAATAGAATAACAGGTAATACAACTTATCCATCAAGAGAAGAAACTGGTTTGGTTTTTTCCTTTGTCATAAAATCTGCTTAGATGTTTACTGTTTATTATTATGTTTTTGTTTATTATCTTTTGTTCTTATAGGTCAGTGGCCTTAACCTGAGCTTCAGAAGCACTCTTGTTGATTTAAAAAAAAAAAAAAAGAAAATCTAGAAGCCTGTGAGAGAGAGAGAGAGAGAGAGAGTGTGTGTGTTGTGTGTGTGTGTATGTGTGTGTGTGTAAAATCTCAAGCTCTGTCCCAGAGCAACTGAATTGGATACTCTGGGTTTGAGTTTTTTAAAAACATTCCAAGTAATTCTTGAGTTTTAGAGTCATTGTTCTAGGATTTAAATTTAAAGTAAAGGCAAAATGATTAAAACTTTCATCATTCCATCTTATTTTTTCTCCCTTTTTATTCTATTTTGGATTTGCTAGTTTAATCGTGTTTGGGGGGAAGTTTTCTTAAGTTGATGTATAAAAGTCTTCCGTTCCACTTATTTACTTTTCCCTTTAATGAATGTTTTTGTCTTTTTTAGTTTGTTTTGTTAAAAGGTAAACTGAGGCACATTAAAATTTTCAACTTTATTTGAGCATACATTGATTTGAATCAGGCAGAGCCAAGCCAAAGGTGGTTGGTTAGGCGTGCTCCACCAACAGGAGCTAGGGTGGAGGTTTTCATAGAGAAGGCGTGGAAGCAAAGCAAGGAGATTATTTGATTGGCTATAGCTTAAGCAGTTACCTTATTTAGGAAAGCCTAGTTGGTTGGTTGTGATTAGTGGTTCTTAAGTATCATTTCTTCAGATTCAAGTGTATTGAGTGTAGCTTAGGTTTTGGTTTGTTTACTGCCACCTCAGTCTAATGCCCTTCTTGTTTAATTACTTTAGTTTCTTATCAGTGTCTTACTGTTTTCTGTCTTTATGATCTCAATTATTATGTTTTAAAAATTACCTTTCAAATATAAGAACATAAAATAATGTAGAAAATAGACCATAATCTAAATTTCCAGTGTGTCTTTTTGCAAATGTATGTAAATGTATTTTATTTTGGAGGTTTTTCCATATCTAAAGGTCTTCCTTTATTTTTAATAGTTGTAGTACTTCTGTTGGATATATGATCACTCAGTCCTGTGTGGATCCTTGGGTTGTTTCCTATTCTTTTGCTATTACTTTGCCAAATGAACAACATATACATGTAACATTTGCATAAGCAAATGCATGATTTAGATTCCAAGAACAAGGATTTCCCTAAAATTCATATGTTGAAACCTAATCCCCAGTGTAGTGGTATTTGGAGGTGGGACCTTTGGGAGATGCTTATGCCATGAAGGTGGAGCCCTCATGAATAGACCTAAGAGAGATCCCTTTCCCCTTCTGCTGTGTGAGGACACAGTGAGAAGGCAGTCTGTGAACTAGAAAGTGGGCTCTCACCAAGTACTGAATCTGCAGTGGCCTTGATCTTGGACTTCCCAGCCTATAGAACTGTGAGAAATAAATTTCTGTTGTTTATAAGCCACCTAGTCTAAGGTATTTTGTTATAGCAGGCCCAACAGACTGAGAGAGTTAACTTCAGCAATCATAAATTACGTTGATAGTATGATGTGATGAGAATAGCACTTCACCTCTATGGTCTTCCTCTCCCCAAATTATAACCCCAGTCTAATCATGAGAAAAACATCAGACAAATCTCAGTTGAGGGATATTCTACAAAACAGCTGAACAGTACTCTTCAAAACTGTCAAGGTCATCTAAAACAGGGAAAGTCTGAGAAACTCACAGCCAAAAGGAGCCTAAGAAGATGATTGTACTGTAATGTGGTATGCTCCATGGGATCCTGGAACAGAAAAAGGACATTAGATAAAAACTAATGAAATCTAAAGGAATGACTTTAGTTAAATATACCAGTTTTCGGCCAATAATTGTGACAAATATACCATACTAATAAAAGATCTTAATAGCAGAAACTAGGTGTGTGGTGTAGGGA
>NW_006780221.1:159160-165079 GCF_000442215.2 Lipotes vexillifer
GAAACTGTACTATCTTTGAAATTTTTCTGTAAATCTAAAACTATTATAAAATAAAACATTTATTTAAAAAAAAAGATAGGTGCTTCTGTAATTCTGTTAGTTATAGCCAAATTACCGTTTTTTACTACTACCTGAATGTATGAGAGGCTTGTTTTCTTACAGCCTCACCAGCTGAATGTGTTGTCAAACTTCTGGAATTTTGTCGGTTTGATAGATGAGAACTGGTGTAACTCAGACTATTGTGTTTCTCTCATTATGAATGACACTGAGTATTTTTTTTATATGTTTAATGGGCATTTTACTTATTTTCCCTTTCTGTGAACTCTCATGTTATTTTTCTATTTGGTTGCTGGCCTTTTTTTCTTGATTTCAGGATTTCTCTATAGGGAGATGAGCCCTTTATTTGTGATATGGGTTGCAAATATATATGTTTAGATTCTTTGATATTTTTTCACACAAGTTTTTTCCTTTTTTATATAGTAATTTTTTTTAATGTTTCTGGATTTTGAAATATAGTTGGAAAAGTCTTTACCACTCCAAGATTATAAAGGAATTCATCCAAATTTTCTTCCAGTACTTGTGGTTTCCTTTTTTACACTTAGATCTTAAAATTTGAATTCTTCAATTCCTCCCAATCATTGAGGCATTTTAAATGCTTAACCTTTTCTTTCAAATTACTCCTGTGTAAGCATGCCTGTGGTCTTATACATACCTTAAATGATTTATAGTAGAAGAAATGTTTATACATTTACTTTTGGTGGATATGAAGTTTCAACTTTCTAGACAATGTATTAAGCATTTCATTGTATCTTAATTGCAAATCATGGTTTAAAAAATTTTTTTAAGTAATGAAGACTCCTTTAAAGTTTGTTTTCACTGTTATACTGTAGTATATTTAGCAGTATTTTTTCTTCTAGATTATTAGCATTGTGGATTATTCATATATTAATTTAGTTTTTTCCCCATCCTGTTTCTCCTAAGATTACAGTTTAGATTATTAAACCCCTCTGTGATTTATCTTCCATCTTCCTTAGAACTCCTCACTGGTTTTATGGCCCCTTTGATATTAGTAATCTCTTTATTTGGTATTATTTAGAAATTTAATTAGTAGGCCAGTTAGCTGTTTTAACTCATTAAGAAGCTGGAAGCAATAGTGTCAGCAGATGTTGCCTAACGTAGGGTGCTGATTTCTTATAACTTTTTATAAAGGTTTCATAGTTTCCTTGCACTACTTGTGATGAACTATTATTGCTGAACTGAATCTTAAGACATTTGAGAAACTATCTGATAGTGCTGTGGAATGTTTGTTGGCTCCTAGAAAATACTACCCAAAATAACATGGTGAGTTTATTGCTTATTGTAGTAAAGGAGAAAAGGAGAACACCACCTTTCCTGAGTTGGTAGGATCTGCTGGGGGAAGAGGAGGGGTATGTGTATGGGTGAAAAGAAGAGCAGAGTTAGGAGGGAGAGTGAAGTTGGGATATTTACAGAGCATTTGGAATCTTTAATGCAGGTATTTCAGTGCAGGAGCTTGATTAGAATTAGTAGGGATCATGTAATAGTTTAGGATTGGTAGACGTAGCAAAGCAAGGGTTTTAAGGTGAGATTTTTTCAGAGCTTTGGAAAGTGAACAGTCATTTGCTGCTATTTATTGAAAAGTTGAGTAGTCTGATGTTGGTTTATATGGGGTTTTGGGGAAGTTCCTGGAATGAACAATGAAGTTATTTGCAATTCTTATCTGCCTGGGCAAGAGTTTCCTGGAATAGTGAAGTCTTGTTGTTTAGTGATGCTAATGTAGACTGTAAACTCTGGGTGCAGAAGGTTTTAGTTCTCAGTGCCCATTCAGAACCACAATAAGTTTGAAAATGTATTTATAAAAAGTCTTAATTCTCAGGCCCATCTGCAAAGACAATACATTCTGTTGGTGAGGGGTTTGACATTGAAATTTTTTCCCCTGAGGAATGATGCCTAACTTTGACTATTAATGGTCTGAGACACCCAAGTAGGTAGTTGGATATATGTTTCTGCAGCTCAGAAAAAGGAGAAAAGGATCAGACATGGAAATTTGGGAGTTAATGTTTAGATTGAACTTGTGTGCCTAGGTGACTTTGCCTTAGGAGAAAGAATAGTAAGAAAACTACTTGGGTCTTAATAGTGCTTAATGGCTATAGTGTGTGTGTGTGTGTGTGTGTGTGTGTGAGAGAGAGAGAGAGAGAGAGAGAGAGAGAGAGGGAGAGAGGGAGAAAGAAAGAAAGAAAGAAAGAAAGAGAGGAGAGGAGGAGGAGGGAGGGAGGTAATACATTCCTCCTACAGAGGAGTGGCCAGAGAGGTAGGAAAAAAATGAGGATATTGTTTTGTGATCTCTGGAGGTGTGGCTGTAAAGTGGGGGGTCAGTACACAAAAGCTTTTTGTGCCTAAATGGAGGAAGATCTATTGGCCCCAGTGATGAATTTTCACTCAGCAGTTCTGTGAATGTACGAAATATAGACTGTTCACAGAACTATTTGTTCTGTCATGATATTCTTCACATAAGAATTGCCTAGTGGGCAATTCTGTTTGCAGGGTAGTTATTTGAAATTAAGAATATTTTCTTAGAAGTAATTTTACCGTCTTGCTCCCACATGACCCCATCGAAGTTATTTAATCTCTCATTTTGACTGTGATTGAGGAAGGGAGGTCATTGGTGTGTAGCCTGCAATTTTGTATACGGTACGTATATTTGCTGTTCACAATTTGGGAGGAAGTTACATTTGTTGAATGCCTACTATGTGCTAGACACAATATATATACAATCTAATCTATATCTCACATTCTTTTGAGGTAGTTGTTAATTCCCATCTTCAAAGAGGAAACTAAGGTTGGCTTTCTCAGTGTTCTACTTCTCACTCTCCCCAGTGTCTGTATGAAGGAAAAAGGATTTGAACCTGTGTTAGGCTTACTCTCACTTTCTACTACACCAAGTGAACTTCCTGTATACTATACACCCTTCATCAACCAGTCCCAAACATGTATGTAATTAACATTTTACCACAGGTATGAATTAAATGTAGGAATATTTTACCGCTCAGCTTTTGAGATCAAGACTGAATGAATAGGTAGTAAGCAATAACAAAGCAGAGAGGATCGAGGCCCTTATACTCAAGCTTTGATTAACTAGAATCCATTTAATTCCACTTAAGGGAGATACTCAGGTATTGTCAGAATTCCAGTTAATTTCAGGTATTACTGTTTAAAAATATTTTTCTGTATCCTCATAGGTAACCTTTCTTTGAACCGGTTTTTTTTTCATTTTTCTTAAAAGGTACATTTTACTCTCTTCCTTTGTGTTAATCTAATTTAGTGCTTTGCTTTTCATATTTCTAGTATGCAAAGATTTCCTAAATAAGTAGAATTAGTAGAATAAAAAATGCTAGAGATAAATATGAAAACTTTTGGAAAATACCAAAGTTGTAGCTGTGGAGTTTAGTCAGGTACAAATTGTCTTCTTAATCTTTTGATTGAAATCTTACACCCTGGCCTCTACTATAGATCTTAGAAAGTCAATTAAGTGTACTTGTGAATTGGCTTGTTATGCTCCCTCCTTCTTAGGATTGGTATGTGAGCAGTTTCTAATTTTCCATTTAGCAAGTAATGTGGTGTAGAGGGTTAAGTTTTTGGTTTTTTGTTTGTTTTGTTTTTCTCCAGAATCGCAAGAAGGCTTTTCTGAAGGTGATGATAGTTTTAAAAATTTGAGATCAACTGATACATGATTCAGCCTTTAGGAAGATCTCTTTTGAGGGTATTTCCTATATCATCAAAACTAACTGACCACTTTTAAGAGTTTTTTTTTCTCCCTTAAACAGCCCTTCCTTCCCCAAAGAAAAACTTTACCAGAAGGTCGAAGAATGCTGGCATTTTTAATGCCACTGTTGCTGAGGAAAGTTGGCCACTATCCAGTAGAATCTGTCTTGTGAAAGCTTTAATAAAGTGTTAGTTTTTTTAAAATGTGAAATATTATTGTGTCACAAGTTACAGAATGACAGAATAGCACATTCAGTTATGTAGTTCAGATGTTTATTGGAGAGAAAGGCTAGAAAGTTGCCTACACACTTTGTTTTTCTAAACATCAAAAACAAGTTCATATTTATCTTATGCCAAGTATGCTAAGAACATTCTGAGTGAAACCTACATAGATATTTAGAAAGTAGGAGACTTTGTGAAATTTGTACTTTGACAACATATAAAGACTACATAATTTTTAATTTGGTAATTGAAAAATATGTTGTGTGATTTATTATTTTTGAAGGAAATTGAAGTTTTATTCTTATAGTAGCCATAAGAATGTGACCTTTTAAATATCTAAACATATATTTTATGTAATTCTTCTCCTAAAATGCTTTTAAAATTTCCTGCTGTTGGAGTTAGGAGGTGGTTGAAAGAATGAGTGATTAGCTGAGCCTTACAGGATGTCTTTACATTAGTGAGGTCATTATGTGTCACCATGTGGTGAAGTCTGACCTTTTCAGTTTTATGAGTTGGCATTCCTTCAGTTTATTTTAAGGTGATGTGGTATTACAGAATCTTTTATGTAATTTAGGTATAAAGTATAGTGTTAATTTAGAAATGTACAGTGAAGTAATCTGGATTGATACAACAAGTTTTTTTTTTTGATATGAGTGTTGTGATGAGGTAAGGAGGAACACAAAGATTTTTTAAAATGTTTCTGTTGTTAAGCAATTTGTAATATGGTGAAACTCAGGAACTTTCCATTTACATAGCCCACTTATCCTGGTGAGTAAATCAGTTTAGAAGATCAGATTTTAGATCTGAGGATTGCTTGAGCATAGCTTTTTAGATCAGTGGCTTTTCAACCTTTTTGGTCTCAGGTCAAAAAAATTCTTTAATTTTTACATTAATTTTAATATCTGCTTACTTAAAAATAGCAAGCATTAAAAATTAACATAAATGTTTTAAAATGAAAAATAACTATTAAAAATATGGTGAGAAGGGTAGCATTGTTTTATATATTTGCAAATCTCTTTAATGTCTATCTCAATAGAAGACAGCTGGCTTCTCACAACTTTTGTGTTTCACTCTGTTGCAGTATTCTGTGAAATGTAGTCTGGAAAACTCCACTTTATACTCGTGAGAGAAAAGTAAAAAAGGCAATTAAGTTTTTAGTATTGTAAAAATAGTTTTGACCTGAGGAGCCCCCCACCCCCACCTTTAAAGATTCCACAGACTATACTTGGAGAACCTCTGCTTTAGAGCAAAATGGAATTGGATCCTAATCCTGCCCTTGATCATCCTCTCTCAGTTGGATATTCTTAGGGGCTATGTCTATTACGCTGTAGTAACTCACTGAATTCTATTTCTCAAATCTATTCCTGGCTGTCTTCTTCTATGAATAGCCTTGGAGCTGTAGGCTTTGATTCTTATATTCCCTTACTTCTTTTGGAAATGACAAGGCTTACTAGCTATATGATCTTGGGCAGATTCATTAACATTTTTGAGTCTGTTTTTCTCATTTGCAGAAATGGGCAGAGCAATACGTACCAACTCATAAGTCTTTCATGGAAATCAAATTATAATTGATTAAAGTTATATACAGTTGCTAATAAAATCTTATAGAGCTTAGCAAAAAAACCGCTACCTGGGGCATGCTCTAATTTTGGATCCTCTCTTTTTTTATAAGTTACTCTAGAGAGTGACTTTTTTTTTTTTAACTGCTCTCCTTTCTGTCCTGTCCAGCACTTATCTGGACCTTCCTTCTTAGAGCTAGGTCCTACGCAAGGAAACAGGATTTAAAAACACAAACAGCGAAACATCCTTCTTTCTCTGAAAGTTTTCTTAATTTTGTACTTAAACTAGTTAGAAACAAATAGGAACATGCTATATAAACGATGTACAATATATGATTATGAGAGCATAGTGTAGGGA
>NW_006780221.1:165089-198788 GCF_000442215.2 Lipotes vexillifer
GTTCTGTCTAGGTAGAAGTAGAATAAGGAAAGGAAAAAGGATTAGTACGTGCCTTATTTCTCAAAAACTGGTTTTTGTAACTCCTGGAAGAAAGAAAAACTGTTAAGCACCCAGCCAATTCATATTTATTGAGTGAAGCAGTGTGTTAAACCCTATTCTGGGCGATATTAGTTAAGAGCATGGACTAGGTAGGGTCTTACACTGTTTGAGTTCCAACTGGCTCTTTTACTAGCTGTAACCTTGAGTGAGTTTTTAACTCTTCAGTGACTGAGTTTCTTTAGATATGTAAAATGGGGATAATTTAATATTATAGGGTTACTGTGGTAGTTAAAAGGAGTTAATGTAAATAAAGCACTAGAACAGATTGGCACATCATATTATTAACTACTTTTCCTATTACATAAAATTGGGAAAAGACATCATTTCCTTGATAATATTAACTTCTAGTAGTCTCAGAGATCTTCTATTTTAAAAGGATTGCTGAAAAATTGTATAATGTGAAAGGTTAATTTTGTCTTTTTTCATTTTCTTATTGTTATTTAAAGCACATTCTATTACTTAGACTTGCACAAGAGGAGAAAATTGATAAAAGGCCAGATCTCTTAACAGTTAAAATATATTTTACCTAAATTTACATTAATAATCTTAGGTACTTTTTCCATTGAATTTATTATAGACACCTTCTTTTTTTTTTTTTTGGCTGTGGCCTCTCCCGCTGCGGAGCAACAGGCTCCGGACGCGCAGGCTCAGTGGCCATGGCCCACGGCGCAGCCGCTCCGCAGCATGTGGGATCCTCCTGGACCGGGGCCCGACCCCGTTTCCCCTGCATCGGCAGGCGGACTCTCAACCGCTGCGCCACCAGGGAAGCACTATAGACACCTTCTTACATGATGTTGCTAGAGAAACTAATGGGTAAGGAAGTACTTAAACTTAAATCTCACTTCCTGAGAGAAAAACTGTTCATTAGTACCACGGGGTACTAGTCATTTTCTGTACATTTCTAATCATTTGCCAGTGTATAGGGACATAAACTAGTGAGGTACCTGGTTAACTTTACAAACAGAATTGCTCATAATTCTAATGTTGAGACTGGTTTATTTGAACAGATCTTTTAATGTGGTAAATTAAATTTTGGATCAAAACCAGTGTCGGGTTGAGCAGTAAGCTATAACAATTATTGCATTCTAGGACAGTGATTATTAAGAGGTAAGAGTCATTTGAGCAATCAGTGAAAATTATTAAATTTAATCCCTTCTGCTTACAGAAATAATAGAAAAAGAATAGAAACCATTCTCTGTCATTTCCTGTTTCTGAGGATGTCAGAGAGATAGTAATGCTAGTGAAATGTGTACATGGAAGGCAAATACACATTAGGGCTCCAGGAAAAGCTTAATTGGTGTTACATGCTTAAAACAAGAGACCTATACTGCCACTTTTTAATAAAAAATCAAGTTTGAGTGTCAGAAAAAAACTCTTATTTTCTCCTTGGTGAAAGAAGCCATATTTTTGGAAGCAATTGGAACCACAAAGGAGTCTATTTTGGACTCCAGGCACTTAAAAAAAATCTACTAAATTGAACATGCTCACTCACTGTAATTAAATGATAACCCCCCCCCCCAATGTTTGAATAAAGTTAGAGTAAAATACATTATGGAGTTCAGTAATAATGAATTCATACCCATTTTACTGTCTCTTACTACTCATGAGTTCTGGAGAGCCTTGGTGAGTGCTGTTAGGTTTTCTTTCCTATTGATTGTTTGCATACCTGATGACTTGGATTTTAATCACATATTCAGCCTGCTGTTATGGAAGCAATCATATAAATGAACATGTACTCAAGTGCCTAGGAGCTCAAAGCATGATAAAAACAAGAATTGATTTTTCAAGCATCAGGTCAAATTCTGTAATAAATATTTATTTTTAATTTCTGTATAAAATAATCAAATCTTAGCTGATATCCACATATTTCAAACAATATCTGTTGTAAGAATGAAATAAGAAAAAGTTTCTCATAATGGAATTTAACCTTATTTTTTAGAAAAGAAATCACATTCACAGAGATGGGCTGATAAGATTGTGCAATAAAATTTTTGTTTATAATACTGAGTTTGGTTCTTTCCTTTTCTCTGGTTAAATTCTTTTCCAGTTTAAGAATGTTTTTTAAAATTGTGTAGAAATTTTATTACAGTGTGGCAGCACTCCATTTAGAAAGTTCAAATCATCCACCTATACTGCAGTTAATTTGCTCCGTTTAAAGTATTTTGGATGAGATGATTGCATGCTTGCAGAGACATCTGTGCAGCGTTTAAGACGGCAAGTGAGGGTGTGGTAGAAGCTCTGACTGATTTGTGGCCTTCAGTCCCTGTGTAAGACTACTGACTGATGGTCATGGCCATGGTTCAGTACTAACTGATGACTAGTAGGCTTTTCTTTAGTTTGACCTTACATTCTTTTCCTGCCAGTTGTATGCTAGCTTTACTTGTAATTACATAATTTAATCAAATATTACCTGAACCAATAAAATATCAGTGTATAAGGAGAGTTATTTCTGTGAAAACTTTGGAAAGACTTGATAAAGGCAAGTTGCTAAAAAAAAAAAAAAAAATCTGTGGAACTAGATGTAAGGAAGACAACTAAAAGCCTGGAAGGGTCATACAAATCTAGAAGTTTGGCTTTACAGGTGTTTTCAACTTTTCCCTTCAATTTAAAAACAATTGACTAGAAATGGTAGAGTCTTTATTGGCACATGGGTTTATGTAAGAAATTCCTATCGTGGCCTTTGTTTTACAGCAGAAGATTGGTAAGCACATTTGAATGTTTTAAGTTAAAATGAGTAAGGTAATTTTTTCCCTTTTTTTGTGATTCATTGAATTACTGGCTTGATTAGTGGACTGGTCCTTAGGTGGTTCACCAGTTGTGTTTAGTGACTATACCATTCTATCTCAGACATTTTTCTTGAACTCTAACTTGAAAGTTAGCAGTAGGATTGAAGCATATTTTCAAACTTTAACATGGATTTTGTAGTAAAATTGGAATGTGCTGTGATTCCATAGTTAATACCACTTGTGGTTATAACAGTGGTCATAAAAATTTGTGTTCAAGCTGTGTCCTTTAACAAGACCTTGTATTAGTTACCTAGGTTTGGAAACCCTCTTATGCTCCTTTCTAGCCTTGGTTGCCCCTTTTTAAAAAACACAGAATGGCTTCCTTTTGAATTTCCTCTTCCAAGGAATCAGCTGATGCTTCTATGACTGACTCTTGAGCCAGTATAATGGTTTCATACAGAGGTGTCAAAATATTTCATTTTCTGGTGGCTGTTAGATTAAAATGTGGAACAGTTCAATAATTATAGGTTACTTGGAAAATTAAAAGGAGGGTATTTCCTATTTATGTTTATTTTACTTCTTATCTTGGGGAGCTAAAAATACCTTTTAAGAATTAATGTCAACAGCATTGGCCTGCACTTGAATCTTAGGAGGCACAGTGCCCGGAGAGGGCCCCAAAGCTGTTTTGCTGGCTGCCTACTCTGGAGCAGCTGACTAACCAGCTGCAAAGCACATTGATCTGGTCATAATTGCTTTCATCCTGGAGCAGAGCAAGTTAACACAATTTAAATCAAGAGCCACATTAGAGGATCCTGACCTCAGGATAACCTCTCATTTCCTACCTTTGAGAGAGGGAACAATTCCAGTCACTTCCCTAACTTGTAGCCACAAAATAGCATGGGAACGTATAGCCACATCTAAAGATTGTGATCTCTTGACTTTTTTTTATACTTTATACAGGTGGATTCAGAACAGTAAAAGGAACAAGTCGTAATGTGGTATTGTTAGTTGAATAGAGAAATAATCCCTCCCCTCCTCTACTCATTTTTTTCCTATTGAAATCTCCTAGACCATTCCTATAGAAGCAGTATAGATAAAACAGACCTGAGAGTGTGTTTTTGTAAGCCTGCCTTTTTCCTAAAAAGCCACCAGAGTGTGACAACTCTCTTGTCTGTGTTAGATAGCAGACCAGTGTTTCTTGATGTATATACATTTTTGGACCACTGCTTTCTTTTGATAAATCTGGGCCTCCCATTATTCTCTGAATACTCATACCAGTCACTATAGAGGTTTTACTGAGCTTTATTTTCTAGAGGTTTCAATTTTGTTTATGCTGTGACTCACATGACAGCAAAGATAATTTCACATATGGAAAACTATAGATAAGAGAGACTGAGAATTGTGAGCAATTTCCAATTCATAAACTATAAAACCATTCTCTCCCATTCATTATTGGGAGTGACATTATTGAAATAACCCTGAATCTGCTCTAATTCATTAAGTATAATTCACATAGTTCTTACTTCAACTGTTAGTAATTCAAGTGCTCAAGTGCTCTTGAAGGACATACTGAGTTAGAACAAAATAAGAAGCAAGAGTAGAAATCATTAATCATTAAAAATGTTATGCAATGAGAGGATAAAAGGAAATAAGGAGGTAAATATATTCAGATGTTTTGTAAGTATTAAAATTGTGTTGACTTAGTTAATATCTTTCTAATCAGAAAAGGACCCAGCTATCTAACCAAGGTCACATCCTTTGTGTATCCTCTGTGTCAGTGATGACATTGAGCCACCCATAATCTTGGCTAAATTCCCATAAGACCAACGATACAGAGTTCCATTTCTTAACGTCCAGAGTTATGGATACATTATATTCCTAGTAGTGCAAAGCTAATTGATTTATATAAGGATCAAATTATGGGTCTTAGCCTTAACCAAATACTTTAAAGAAGCATGAGTTACTAATAACTGACTTTTTGGTGGGGGGATAGTGGAATTTAAATCACACGAATCATTCAGAGATGATGTCTACTTTTTTCGTGTCTGTTTAGCCTGTATATTGCAATACACTAGATATAACATGAGATATTATATAATATAATATGTCAGGTAGTGGCTATGGTTTATTATACTTAGAATTAATGGAGCTTTTCATGTAGATATTTATTTTACTTATATGAAGGACTGGATTATACTGCCCATTAAAGTAGTGACAAAAATGGCTTGCTATATATGTATTGATAGTAAGGGTAATGTCTGTGTTCATACAGTAATGGGTGTGGCCTATTTTTCTCTCATGGAGTGTGTCACACTTGACAATACTCTCCTCAAAAAGAGTTTATTAATAATTTTAAAAAACTTCATTTAAAAATACACTGACTAGGAAGGCTGGATAGCTGCTGAAGGTTTGCTAGAGGCTTTTTGTCCTTCCCTTTGTCAGATATCTCTTCTCAGAAGTGTTGAAATATAACCAGGAATAGTTAACCATTTGTGGAATCGAATCTGGAATTTATTTTTATGATTCTGCTCAAGGAGTAATGTTTGTAGGCCTACTGAAGGAGGAAGGAGGAATACTTACAGGTCTCCTGCAAATGTACTATTTATAATATCATCTACTTTGTATAAACATAGTTTATATTTAAAAGAAATAGCAGATAAGATACCCTCATTAGGAAATAATTTGTTAAGCACATTTTGGTAGGATAGTAAGTAATATCTGTTGACTTTCAGATAATTTTATATTGCTAAATTTGCTTTAAGTTGTGGTTTTTCTTTTGAAAAAGATTATCACAAGTGCTTTGACTTATTTTACTCAAGAATATTACTCCGTTTTACAAAAATTAAAAGGAAAGGCCGTTTGTGGTTCCCTTGTAATCTGCACATGAACCAACTTATTTGTGTGAAGGTTAATGGAAAGAACACATAGGATTTGAATTTTGGCTTTATCATGGTTTACTCAGTGTAATGACTCTTCGGTGAGTTAAGTTTTGAGCTTTTATTTTCTCATTTGTGTAATGGGAAAGGTAAATAATAATACCTTTTTTTATCTCATAGAATTATTCTGAGAATCAGGTAAGATGTGAAGACTAAATTCCATAAGGCTAGGTACATACTGGTGTTATTCATGTTATTTTAACAGTAACTTGGTAAACGAATTATCTGTGTTGTGGCTATCAATGCATATTTCATCTTTGAAGAGAAAAGCAATTTTATCTTAATTTTAACATTGAATGATATTTAAGGACAATTCTGGAGCTTAAAAATGTTTATGGATAAATATAATAGATATTAATACAATAACATATTCAGAGGATATTTAATTTGGCAAAAAAATATTTGTGATAAATAGACAAAGTTTTGGTGTCTGAAAAAGATTTCATTGTAACCAAATAATAACTTTTTGCAAGTTCAGCACCTTCCTTATATACTGTTCTGTCTCATATTTGTGGTGACCTCTTAAGTCCTTGAACATATTAAATAGTTTTTTCGTGGAGGAGACTAATGGTAGGGCTAGATTCCCAGCTCTCTGCCTAAAAGGGAGGAGTAATATTCTAATCTTAAATTTTTTTCAAGGCAGTTTTTGAAGTTCATTTGTGTAACATAGGGGAAAATATTTTCATTTCCCCATTTTAGGGAGTAGAGTAGAAGACCAAGCATACTAAAGTGATTTCCTGTAATACTTGCTATCTTTCTTGATAGTACCCCCTGGGAGGGTTGTTGTAAAGATATGTTTAAAGCACAGAGAGAAAACAAGATGGAAAGAAGCAGAACAGCATAAAAAACACCTATGTATAATTGGAGTCCCAGAGTACTGTGTTCCAAATGTTTGTTTCCTCAAATTTTTTATTTTTAAAAATTTTTTTTTGCGGTACGTGGGCCTCTCACTGTTGTGGCCTCTCCCGCTGCGGAGCACAGGCTCCGGACGCGCAGGCTCAGCTGCCATGGCTCACGGGCCCAGCTGCTCCGCAGCATGTGGGATCTTCCCGGACCAGGGCACGAAACCGTGTCCCCTGCATCGGCAGGCGGACTCTCAACCACTGCGCCACCAGGGAAGCCCTCCTCAAATTTTATATGTTGAAATCCTAATGCCCAGTGTATTGGTATTAGCAGGTAGGGCCTTTTGGGAGGTGCTTAGGTCATGAGGGTGAAGCCCTTACAGATAGGATTAATCCTTGTATTAAAGAGAACCCCAGAGAGCTCCCCAGCCCCTTCCACCATGTGAGGATGCAATGAGAAGTCTGCAACTTACATGGCCATGTTGGCACCTTGATCTCACACTTTTAGCCTCCAGAACTGTGAGAAATAAATTTCTGTTTTTTTTCCTTTTTCTTCTCTGATTGCCGTGGCTAGGACTTCTGTCGTTTATAAGCTAGTCTGTGGTACTTTGTTATAGCAGCCTGAACAGACTAAGACATTGATGAAATAGGGGAAAGGGGCAGAAGCAGTATTTGAAGAAATAATGACTATTTTTTGAAACTTAAGACTGCAAACCAGTGGTTGACAAGAAGCCAGTGAACCCAAAACAGGATAGATAACAAAGAAAACTACACTTAGCCTTAGTTCTTAGAAACTTTTTCATAGCACCCCTAATGCAAAAGAAGTAACGAATAGTTCTATTTATTAGTAGTTAGGTCCACATAAATTAGCAGTAGCACTTAGTACAGTATCTGACAGATGTTGCTGTGTTTTCCTCAGCACACAGCTTGGGACCAGTGCTAAAATCCACATGTAAAAGAAAAACCTTAAAAGCAGTCAGAGGGGGAAAGACATGTTACTTAGAAGGAACTAAGAATTTGGTAAGTCAGCTTTTCAGCAGGCTATAGAAGTCAGAAGACAGTGGAAAGACATTTTTAAAGTGGGAAAGAAGATACTGCCAACCAATAATTCTATACTCAGTGAATATCCTTCAAAAAGCAAAGTGAAATAAAGATATTCTTAGGTGAACAAAAGCTGAGAGAAGTCATCAGCAGCATATCTCCACTTAAGGAAGTTCACCAGGATAAAGAAAAAAATCTCAGATGGAAGCATGATGGAATGAAGAGTACCAGATAGGCGAAATATGGTAGGCAGGATTATTGACTGCTTAAACCAGCAGTATTAACAATGTCTAACAGTGTTATATTGGGAAACAATGTAACGTACAATAGTTCCCCCCCCCCCGCCCCCACCCCAGTCCATGGGGAATATGTTTCAAGACCCTCAGTAGATACCTGTAACTGTGGATAGTACTGAATCCTATATATACTATGTTTTTTCTTATACATACATAACCTATGATAAGTTTTAGTAGAATATCCAAATTGCCAGCATCACTATGCTTCCACTTTGGGGCTATTATTAAGTAAAATAATGGTTACTTGAAAGCAAGCACTGCGATGTCCTGACAGTCAAGCTGATAACTGAGATGGCTACTAAGTGACTCATGGGGCTGTAGCATATCCAGCATGGATATGCTAGACAAAGGGACGATTCACATCCTGGACGGGGCGCAGCTGGACAGTGTGAGATTTCATCACACTACTCAGAATGGTGTGCAATTTAAAACTATGACTTGTTTATTTCTAGGATTTTTCATTTAGTATTTTTGTACTGCAGTTGACTGCAGGTAACTGAAACCACAGAAAGTGAAACTGCATATAAGGGGACTTACTGTATGTATGATATGATATGTATTATATGATAGCAGTAGCAAAAAAAAAAAAGTAAATGCAGTTGTAACAATCTCTCATTGTTGGGGACATGGTAAAAGTACTAATGTAAGATAGAAAATAAAGGTGCTTTTTTGTATCTTTTACAGTAACCACTGAAAGAGTGATGCTAAAAGATAACAAGCTTATAGAACACATAAAATAGAAGAATAAAAAATACTTGATTAATAGAAAAGGAAGGAAAAGAAGAAAAAAGGATAGAGAACAGTGAGACAAATGGAAAACAAATAGAAAAGGTGGTAGACTTAAACAATAATTAAATGAAATTTAATGTTCCCATTAAAAGACATCATCAGACTGAATAAAAAAGTACAGCCTATCTGTAAGGTGCTACAAATTATAAACAGGTTCAGAGTAAAAAGGTGGAAAACAATATACTGTGCAAATACTAGCCAAGAGAAGACTGGTGTGACTACACTAATGTTAATGGCTTTAAGCCAAGAAACATTCATTATTGGAGGTAAAAAGGGATAATTTTATAAGGGTCAGCTCATTAGGAGAGTACAACAGTTCTAATTTGTATGCACCTAATTGCATAGATTCAAAATATATGAAGCAAAAATTGAACTACAGGGATAAACAGATAAGTCCATAGTTGTGGATTTATTAGACCTCTCTGATAGGATACACAGACAAAAAAATCAGTAAAGAAATGAATAACTCACATGCTATTCAAAAAATATTTGAGGGGACAAAGACAATTACAGAAATGACTCACAGGTATAACCTTATACATCTAACCCTTACCTCACAACAAATACAAAAAATAATTCAAGGTGGATAATAGACTTAAATTGAAAGGCTAAAACGATAGCTTGTAGAAGAACTTGTAGAAGAAAATAACTTGTAGAAGAAAATATAGAAGAATTTTTGTGATCTTATGGTACTGAAAATTTCTTAGGACACAGAGAACCAATCATAAAATAAAAAAAGAAAAATACTGGACTTCGTCAAAATTTAAAATGTTTGTTCCTTAAAAGACAATATTAAGAGAACAAAAACAAGCCACAGAACAAGAAAAAAAAATTGTAATACATAGTTTGACAAGGGACTTATATAATACATAAAGGAATTTTAGTAAGACACATAAGTTGAGTAAAAATGGACAAAAGATTTGAAGATGGATTATATTATATGGATAATCACATGAAAAGATGGTCAAAATCATTAGTCACTAGGAAAATGCAAATTAAAATGACAGTGAGATGTAACTCATCAGAATGGCTAAAATTAAAATAGATAAAATCAATGTTTATGAGGATGTGGAACAACTGGAACATACATTGCTGGTGGGAATATAAAACTGGTACAATTGCTTTGGAAAACTGGACATTCCTTAGAAAGTTAAACATCTACCATATGACCCAGCAAAAAAGATTTGTACAAAAACGTTCCTGGGAACATTCAAACACTGGAAAACAACGCATGTGTTCTTTAACAGGCTAATGAAGGCAAAGTGGTATATCCGTACAATGGAATACTCTTCAGCAACAAAAAACAAACTGCTGGTACATACAACATGGATTAATCTCACAGTCACTATGCTGAGTAAAGAAGTCATACATGTAAGAGTATGTACTCTTATGTGATTCAATGTACATGGAATTCTAAAGAATGTACTACCTCAAGGGGCTCGCAGACAGGAAGCTGCTAATGGAGATCTTTGATTATCTTCCAGCACTGTGAGCTCTCATTCAGTGTGCAAAGTTCAAAGAAAAACTTTTTTTAAAGTCATGATCTCTAAAACAAGTAGCACCTCACAGAACGCTAAGATGCTGTGGAATCCCATTTGAAAAACTGTACTGTGATTTATTTCCTTTCAAAACTGGAAATGATGTGAATTTTGATTAGATGTATAGGGCATGTATCTGTGAGTCACTTCTAGAATTGTCCCCTCAAATAGTTTTTGGATGTGATGATTATAAGTGTCTGAGGGCTGGCTTCTTCCATTAATGCACCTTGGATACTGAAAAGGTACATCTAGAATATCTGATTTATGACGTGGAAATAATTTTTGTTTCCAAGCCCCACCCCCACCCCCTGCAGCAGTGCATGAGAGGAAAAATGAATTTCTCAGAAGACTAATACTGCTCTTCTGTTTAGTTTCCTCCTTAATGTTGTCATCACTTTGGGCTACTTTGGACTGCTTGTTTTCTGAAATAAAAAAGTAGTATGTGATTGGAGTAGAGTCAACAAGCAACAGTTCTAGAGCTAAGAATGGCTTTACAGTTTTAATGGTGGTTTTTAAAAAATTTGGCAGGTGCTGTATGTGGTCCACAAAGCCTAAAATAGTTTCTGTTGAGTAATACACAGATAAAGTTTGCTGACACCTGAACTAGAGATTCCTATAATGCAGCGGTCCCCAACTTTTTTGGCACCGGTGACCGGTTTAGTGGGAGACAGATGGGGAGCGGCAGATGAAGCTTCGCGCACTGGCCCGCTGCACAGTAGCAGTCTGCGGCCTGGGGGTTGGGGACCCCTGCTCTAATGTATAGTTATTTTCAGTTATTTCAAAAGTATGCTATAAATATTTTATGTTCAGTTAATTGTTTTGATGTGAGAAAACAATTTGTCATAAATATAGTTATTTTAACAGCTTTGTTGAAATATAATTTATGTACTGTAGAACTCACCCCTTTACAGTTCACTGGTTTTTTGTTTTTTTTTAAAGTTATTTCTGAGATATACGTTTTAAAGTAATAACTAGAATTAGGACTTATAACATTATACCAGAATGTATAAGATTTTTAGAAATTTCATGTAATGTCTGAAACATTTATATTAACATACTTCCATACAAATAACCCAAAGAAAGTTTAGTATTAGTTGGTTTTTTTTTTTTAATACTGCAGGTTCTTATTAGTCATCAGTTTTATACACATCAGTGTATACATGTCAGTCCCAATCGCCCAATTCAGCACACCACCATCCCCACCCCACCGCAGAATTCACTGGTTTTTAATATATTTACAGTTCTACAAGCATCACTATAATCTAATTTTAGAATATTTTCATCACCCTCCCCCCCCAAATAAAAACCTTGTACCCATTCCTCCCCTTCCTTTCCCATCCCCTGCCTTTGCCTTGCAAATGTTAAATGATATTATTTAGCTCACTAGTTTGAAATGAAGTAAGGTTAATCTTTGTGCTCTTTATAGAAAAAGGGATTTGTTGAGTAAATAGTAAGGTAAACAAAGCTACAAGAAAAATAAAAGTAGAAGTTTAAGAAACCAAAATACATGTACTCTAAAAACCAGTATAACAGCAATTGACAATAAAAAAGTTATTAATCAAAGTGTATTCTGAGTAGAGTTCTTTCAATAAGCTTTAAAAGTCCATGGAAGAATTCATGAAGTCATAGTTTAATTTATAGCATTTTTTTCCTTAGTGGTTTATGCAATTATGCTCTATAACAGATGGAATGTTAGATTTGGTGAAATGTGTATGTTTGAAATGATGTATCCATAAGTCAGCTATTCCAGAGATGCAGAACATTTCAAGCAATAAAAATATTAAAATTAATCACTAAGATTAAGATTTGGTCTAAAAGAAAAAGCGACTTACGTTCGAAAGTAATGAAATATCATTTATCTAAAATTTTAGCAATTCAGACCTTTCATTAATCCACCTTAATCTTTTCCTTTGATATTTGAGTAGGTGAGAGTTTAAAATTTGTATGTAGACATTAAATTTGAGGCTTCAAGGTTTTGCTGAACTCTTGAGATTCTGATTTTGTTTTTTAAGATCTATATATTGCCTAATTTATAGAGTACAGAAATGCTTGTTCTTTTAAAGTTTGGGTTTTAAAATAGATGTCCTCGTTTTGGTCTTGATTAATTTCCTCACAAGTCATGAGAAGACTCAAATAGCCTTCATTTTACTGGAGCTTTATAATTCTAAATATTTGCAGAATGTTACCTTAAATATTTAGAATGGAGAAGTAAAATTATATAGGTGGTGCTGGCTGTTGAGCTATTTTCTGTCAGCTTCAGGTTCATCCTTCTAAACTTTATTTTGCGGTGTATGTTTCTCTTTTGCCAGCTGCTTCCCTGTCACGTTCTGCAAATAGGAGATACCAGTGGGAGACAGTAAAGCCAGATGAGGGACAGGGGATTTGCTCCTCCTTGTTTACCTCTTCTTCCTGTCAGTATCTCCACAGCAACAGGACCACACCCTGGCAGGAATAGGAGTGGTAAATGGCTCCCATTTGTCGTTTGCAGGGACCCTCCTTCAAGTTCTTGGTGTGCTTCAAAGAATGCTTTCTTTTCAGAGATTTGGGTCCCAGTTTCATAAGGTTTCTCCAGGCCTTTGAGTTTGAATACTTCCAGCCACTTCCCTTTGTCTCCCTAGCTCTGGGGTCATAGCTGCTTCCCTCAATTGCTATCAGTCTATGCCCTCTTTTTTGCCTTTTCAGTTCTCCATTTCCTGATTAACAACTAATATTGAATTCTCTCTCTTAAAATTACTGGTGTCGGTTCTGTCTTTTGACTGATTCCTGACTAATACACTGGTCAAAATAATAGGACTTCGCAAATTATAGTCTTATAGATCACATTAGGCTACTCTTCATTTAGTAGTTAGCCTCTGCAATGTGCGAGGCCTTTCTTTGTTCTTTGTGTCCACTATCAGACATCCTCATTTGCGGTCCCAGAGCTGTTTGAGAATCATCATAATCACACTTCATTATTGTTGTCTGCTTTTCCTTTCTTTGCCTTTTTTTTTTTTTTTTTTTATTTTTTTTTTTTTTGTTTATTTATTTGGCTGTGCTGGGTCTTAGTTGCAGCCCGCGGGATCTTCGTCATGGCATGTGGGATCTTTACGTTGCGGAGTGCAGTATCTTTTAGTTGTGGCATGCAGGATCTAGTTCCCTGACCAGGAATTGAACCCCGGCCCCCTGCATTGGGAGCACGGAGTTTTAACTGCTGGACCACCAGGGAAGTCCCTGTCTGATTTTCTTTATTTCTCACTTCAAGGCCAGTGATAGTGTCTTTTGTCTCTCTCTCCTTAGTTCCTAACACAAGATTTGTGTATACTGGATGCTCACTGAATAATGAACATGCTTGTAGATAATGCTTGTAAAGGGTAGAAGTCATGATAAAAATTATCTGATGAAGGGAAGGATCTTATTTTGATTACTTTTGGTATCTGAAGCTCCTCGGATATTGAGATGTTTAAACCAAATGTTAATATGACATCAAAGATTATATGATAACCCTCCAGAAGTCACATACTTGAGGCTTGGTTGGACCTTTCTGGTTCAGTTTAGTTGTTCATGCGATTGAATATGCCTAGTTCTTTTTTTTTTTTTTTTTTTGTGGTACGCGGGCCTCTCACTATTGTGGCCTCTCCCGTTGAGGAGCACAGGCTCCAGACGCGCAGGCTCAGCAGCCATGGCTCATGGGCCCAGCCGCTCCGCGCCATGTGGGATCTTCCCGGACCGGGGCACGAACCTGCGTCCCCTGCATCGGCAGGCAGACTCTCAACCACTGCGCCACCAGGGAAGCCGTATGCCTAGTTCTTAATAGCACATCTTCACCAGCTCTTATACAACTCTGTTCCAGGGAAGAATCTAAATCATGATACCTCTCAGGTTATCAGTCCTATCATGTCTCACTTTTGATTAAGACTTCAAGCTTCCCTTTCCCTTCTGCAGAACTTCATTGTGATTATAGAGTATGAACCCATTTCTTCACTGTACTTTCATCATCATTACTTGTGTATGCTAGATAGAGGGTAACCCAGAGGGTTTCCAGGTCTTCTAGTTCAGTTGATTGCAACATACATTCCTCTCCAGTATTTGGTTGGATCATCCTGGCCTTCATCAATCCCAGTTCTTTCCTCCATCATGGTACATCGTATGGGACCCATGTCACTCCTGTTGTAATACCTTAATGCAGGCTACCTTCCCCTCAGTTTAAATCAAACAGTTTAAATCTGTAGTTAACTGTTTTCCAGAATGAGAGTTTGGGGGACATATTTCTCTTCCTATTTTATTTCCTAATTTCCTGTGGACAATTTGAATGTCTTAGTCAGCAGTACTGAGATTTTAGGGGAAAAAGTAAATAGTTCCTTGAAATGTCTTTATGCTTGTTGAGGGTTAGAGATGTTTTTTTCAATCTTTGGGATTTTGATGGGGATTTGGTTTGCATTTGACCTTTTCTTTATTTGCTGTTTGAATTTTTATGTTGTTAAATCTTTAAAAAACGAATTACGTTGGTTATTTCTTTCTATTCTTGAGTTTTTAATAAATAATAGTATGTTAACATTACATTTGATGTTTGTCTCCAAATGCTAAAACAACGTGAAATTGTGAAAATTGTTCACATATATTCTGATTTTCCTCTTGGGAATATGGTAGCAATTCCTGCCTGCTTAAAATTAGGCATGGCCATGTGACTTGATTTAGCTAGTGAAGTGTGAGTAAAAGTGATACCCTAGATAGAAGCTTTAAGAGTTAGTATATTCTTTGCCACACTCTTTGATCCCTTCCTGTGGTGGCTGCTACTTCAGATTAGGTCCTTGAAGACTTGGAGCAGAGCCCCAGTCAACTCTCGATGGACATACAGTATGAAAGAATAAAAGCTTCGTTATTTAAAGCCACCAAGATTCGTCTGTAACTGTAGCATAACCTAGTTAAACCTGACTTATACTTATTTTGTAGTAACAACATTCATTTCACAGTTGTTCTCCCAGGGTATATGTGTCTTTTGAAGTTCAGCCTAAGTGCTTGTAATAATCAGTATAAGTTATTAAGAGAATCTGCTGGGATGATTAGTTGGGTGCCTTATTTGTGTGCAAAATAATACAGTGACAGGTATTAGATCATGTTGGCAGGCCAGGAATGGAAGGGAAGCCAAGAATGGAATGACACATCTTCCAAAAACGACCAGATTTCATACCTGATAACATTAAATATAGTCCATTTGTTTCAGGAAAAACTGAACTATGGACTATGCCTCTGACCATAGTCAGTTTTGCAAACTCACCTGTTAAGTGACTAGCCTAAGATTACATAGCGACTTAGTGGCAGAACTGGGAAAAAGAAATCAGCCCTTTTGACTCTAGCCCCCTGTCCTTTTTTTAATTAAAAGATTTCACTCATTCTCAAGATTTTTTTTTGTGTGTGTGTGTGTGTGGTACGCGGGCTTCCCACTGCTGTGTTTTCTCCCCTTGCGGAGCACAGGCTCCGGACGTGCAGGCTCAGCGGCCATGGTTCACGGGCCCAGCTGCTCTGCGGCATGTGGGATCTTCCCTGACCGGGTCACGAACCCGTGTCCCCTGCATGGGCAGGCGGACTCTCAACCACTGCACCACCAGGGAAGCCCCATTCTCAAGATTTTTAATCCATTCCTCATTCCCACCCCTCAAATGTGTTAACACTTTCGATGAATTTGCACACAATTATGCTAATCATAATTCTTGGCTTATGATTATCCTCTCTGGTCTGTGCATGATCTGCTTATCTAGTGTGTATGTATTTATATACATCAGTAAAATAATATCTGTGAATCCAATTTCTCAAACCTTGCTAGTAACTTACATCTTCCTATGTGTTCTCTTTGCCTCTCCCTAAATGGTAGCTATCATCCTGAACTTTGTAATTTAGTCTTCTGCATTTTATAAAAGTTTTATCATCTGTATGTTTACCTAAACAATATATTGTTTTATTTTTTCCTGTTTTTGTTTTTGTAAAAAGAATATACTAAATGTAGCCTTCTGCACTTGCTTTTTTGGTTAAATATCACTAATACTCATTCTTAGTGCATGTGGTTGTAGTTCATTTATTTTACCACTGTATAATCTTTCATTCTGCAGATTTACATCGTAATTTGTCCATTTTCCTGGCTATAGACATTTGTGTTATTTCCAGTATTATGCTGTTACAGACATTTTGCTATGAGTATTTCTGTTTATATTTCTGTTAAACTTTTCTCCTGGATATGTACCAAGGGGAAGAACTGCAGGATCATAGAGTATGCAATGTTTAACTTTACAAGACGGTACCTAATTAATTTCCACTGTTGTTATAATAATGCTATTCATTTATGTTATTTTTTTTCTTGACATGATTGCCAGAGGCTTGTCTATCTAATTACTCTTTTGCAGTGATTTAGATAATAAATTATGGTGATTTAAACTAAGGCCTGGCAGTAGAAATAGATAAAAGGGGATGGAATTGAGAAATGTGAGGGATATGAAAGCAACACGATCTGACTTGATGATCGAATTGGATATGGCAGTTGAGGGAGTGGGAAGGGTAAAGAATAACTTCTGAGTTTCCAGCTAGTATGTGAATCAGGGATGTAAATGTATTTACTTTTTCTGACCTTGTAGTTAAAAAGTGCCCAGGTCATTTTTTTCTTTCATTAGTTTCTCTGCCATTATTTTCTTTTTTTCTTATTAGTTATCTATTTTTTTTTGTTTGTTTGTTTTGTTTTTTTTTTTTTTTTTTTTTTTTGCGGTATGTGGGCCTCTCACTGTTGTGGCCTCTCCCATTGTGGAGCACAGGCTCCGGACGAGCAGGCTCAGCGGCCATGGCTCACGGGCCCAGCCGCTCACAGCATGTGGGATCTTCCCAGACCGGGGCACGAACCCGTATCCCCTGCATCGGCAGGCGGACTCTCAACCACTGCGCCACCAGGGAAGCCCATCTTATTAGTTATCTATTGTATTCATATTATGTCAATCTCAGTCTCCCAATTCATCCCCATGCCCCCCACCCTGCTTTTCCCCCTTGGTGTCCATACATTTGTTATCTTACATCTGTGTCTGTATTTCTGCCTTGCAAACCGGTTCATCTGTACCATTTTTCTAGATTCCACATATATGCATTAATATACGTTATTTGTTTTTCTCTTTCTGACTTAACTTCACTCTCTATGACAGTCTCTTAGTTGCTCTGTGGCATGTGGGATCTTCCCAGACCAGGGCTTGAACCTGTGTTCCCTGCATTGGCAGGCGTATTCTTAACCGCTGCGCCACCAGGGAAGTCCCTCAAGCTTTTTTTGTTTGTTTTGTTTGTTTAAATCACAGAGAATTTGGTATAACAAATCTAGCTGGAATAAATAATTAAAAGAGAATTTGATTCATTTACAAAGAAATAGATAAAAATGAATGAGGTTGAACATTTTTCATATACCATTTTGTTTCCAAATCTTGGCTGCTTTTTCAATGGGCCTTTTCCTTTTTGTGTATACCCATTTGTGTAATAAAATGAGGCACTACCTCAAGTGATTACAATTGCTCTCTTGGTTCTGCTCTGAGACCATTATTGTCAAAAGCATCAGATGACATTTCTTAATAGATGACTTTCTGAATTCACTGAAACTGAACAGCTGTTTCAAACAGAAGCCCTTTCTGTGAGAATTTATCACCTGCAAATCAATTGATGATTATTCATGATGAAAGTGTCTACATTTTGAGTGATTTTTAAATCAGGTTTTAATCATTTAAAATTTTTTTCTCTTTTTTAGTTTTTCATGGAAGTTATTTTGTTAAATTTTTTATTGAAATATAATTGACTTACTATCTTGTATTAGTTCTAGGTATACAACATAGTGATTCAATATTTTTATAGATTATACTCCATTTAAATTTATTACAAAATAAAGACTTTCTCTGTGCTGTACAATACATCCTTGTTGCTTATCTATTTTATTTTTTAACATTTTAGTATTTTATTTTTAAACTTTATTTAATTTTAATTTTATTTATTTATTTTTGTTTTTGGCTGCATTGGGTCTTTGTTGCTGCGCGCGGGCTTTTCTCTAGTTGCAGCAGGCGGGGGCTACTCTTCGTTGCGGTGCACGGGCTTCTCATTGCGGTGGCTTCTCTTGTTGCGGGGCATGGCCTCTAGGTGTGCAGGCTCAGTAGTTGTGGCGCACAGGCTTAGTTGCTCCGTGGCATGTGGGATCTTCCCGGACCAGGGCTCAAACCTGTGTCCCCTGCGTTGGCAGGTGGACTCCTAACCACTGCGCCACGAGGGAAGCCCCTAACTTTTTAGTTTATATTGGAGTGTAGCCGATTAACAATGTTGTGGTAGTTTCAGGTACATAGCACAGTGACTCAGCCGTACGTATGCATTTATCCATTCTCCCCCAGACTCCCCTCCCATCCAGGTTGCCACATAACAGAGTTCCGTGTACTATACAGTAAGTTCTTGTTGGTTATCCTTTTAAAATATAGCAGTGAATCACATTTTGAATTTTAACTTATTTCCCATCAGAAAATGTATGCAAAAATACATGTTTAAAGAAAATAATTAAAATAACTTTTAGTGGAAAACTGTTATTTCTAAAAGCCAGAAGTATTTGGGGGATTATTTATACCAATGAATGTACTGAGATACAGCATTAATAAGCCCTTTAGAGGCTTCTTGGCGACTGGTTTAGGTTTCATCTAAGCTGTTAATTGAATACAGGGGATAACGAGTCATTTCATGTACCTGTAGGGGTTCCAGTATAATGAACTAAATGTCTTGATCTTTACAACCTTAAAGTTAGCCAATCAAAATAAATTTCACATGAATTGTCACACTGGTGAAGCAATTTTCACAAAAAGTGCAATTTGAGTATTCTCTTGGTTGAATAAGTTGTTTGGCTTTTGTAACAATTATAAAAACATTTAATGTATTAACCTAGAGTTACATTCACTTGCAGTACTACAACTTCATCGTTCTGAAAATGATATAACACCTCCCCAACCTAAGTTTCTTATGGGCAGAGTTCATATCTTATTTATCTTTCTGCCTCATATTGCCTGGGACATGGTAGGGCCTCTATGTGAATGTTTGTTGAATGAATAAATAAAACTTTTTAACATAAAGGGGAAAACCTAAGCAGAGCTATCAGAATGGGACAGTGATCTAAAACTTTGCCAGTTGATAGATTGACTTTAGGTAGGAGAAAGATCTTCTGTTATAAAAGATGACTTAGCTCTGTTATTTGCTTTCATTCAAACAGGTATTTATGAGTGCCAGGTTTTGTGCTAAATGCTGGGTTGTACTAAATACAGCAATTAACAAAACATTAAGTCCCTGTTCTCAAGGAGATTAAATTCTCATGGAAGGAATCAGCAATAAACCAGTATTTAGGATGTCAAGCAGTAAGGCTATGGAGGAAATTAAAACAGGCAAGGGGAGTGGAATGTGTAACCTGGGTGTAGAGTTGTCACTGTTTAATACAGGGTGACCAGGGAAGTGATGTTTGAGTAGAACACAGAAGGAAGTTAGCCTTAAGTGTATCTGGGAGAAGTGCATTCCAGGCAGACAAAGAGCAAGGGCAAAGGCAGGAATCAGCAAAGAGACTGTGCTGCTAGAGTAGAGTGGGTGGGAGTAGAATTGTAGTAGATGTGGTTAAAAAGGAGAGTGGCAGACAGGTCATATAGAGTCTAGCAAGCCATTTAAGGACTCTGGGTGTAACTATTGAGTAAAGTGCCAGTCGTTGGAGGATTTTGGAGAAGAAAAATGAGGTTATTTATGATTTAGTATGTTTGCTCTGGCTGCTATATAGAAAATATACTATGGGCAGTGGGGCAGGGAGGGGGAAGGTGGTGGGTGGGAGCGGGAAGACCAGTTAGGATGCTCTAAATATTATATTCTAGACAAAGAGATGATGGGGCCTGGCTCAGGATTTTAGCAGTTCATGTGGTAAGAAGGAGGAGCCTGCAGGTTTTGGTGATGTATTGATTGTGGGGTATGAAAAAAGGGAAGACAGCCAGAGCAGATGATAACTATAGAGTTACCATTTACTGGGATAGTGAAGATTACAAGAGGAGCAGGGTTTGGAGGCAGTGGAGATACGTGTGTTATTTTCTCCTTGATACCTTTCCCAGATGCTAGACTTTAATTCTGAATAGCTACATTCATGTATGTAAACACGTCTCCATGACATAGTTTTGGGGGAAGAGCTGAAATATAATATTTGATAGGAAAACAGTCTAATTTGTGTCCTAACTCTGTTATAACTTTAGTTATATTTAGTTCACCACTGGTATCAAATGTTCTGAGTGCAGAATCAGAATTTTCCCTTCGTTAGGGCTTGGGGTCTGAGCCACCTGTGAGACTCAGGAAATCTCTTCCTGCTTTAAAACCCAGCCAGCAGTTAGCAAAACTGTAAGAGATCTCTGTTTCACAACTCAGATGCTGGGGTTTTGGGCAGCTGAGCCATTTTCTTTTCTCTTTAGCCCCACCCCTGGCTTTCCTCACCTGTGGAAAAAGCATTCACCTAATACCCTTTCTGTAGTAGGCCTGGACTTGCCCCTTGGGGACAGAGTTTTTTCTCTTAGCTCTGCTGCACTGTCCCCAGCATTTTGCAGTCCTACCTCCCCACTCTCCTAATAGAGCTCCAGTACTTGGAAAGGATCCTTTTGAGAAAGTACAGATTTGCTCTGTGACTGAAGCTGCTCAGGGTTTTAATGTCTTGCCAGACCCCATGAACCCCTAAAAAGTTTCTTAAAAGTTGGGCTAGTTTTCCCCTTTTATAGCAAGTTTACTCCTCCTTTCACTGTGACACCAGACATTCCTGTTTTCATTCCTGGAAAGGGCTAGTTCCCTCTAGGAATTTAGTTCATCTATGTTGTGTGGCTTGTTTTGTTTTGTTTTGTTTTTGAGTCTCAGCTCTCTGAGTTTAAAAAACTATGATTTTATAGCCTGTCTGGGTTGTTCTTATTGTTGAGATGGGAGCAAAAAAAGTCTTTTGTGAGTTTCTGTATCCTAACTGTAAGCAGTAGTACTAGTTACTCTTTTGTGTTCAAAATAATATGTATAGTTTATTCACACTGAAATTATTTAGCCTGTTTTTTAATAAAATCGTACTAAAGGTATTGACCATATGTAGGTTTGATAAAAAACTGATGTAAATGCATGCCGACACAATAGTTGATTTTTTTTATTGTGGTAAAATATACATAATGTAAAATCTACCATTTTAAACGTACAATTTAGTGACATTAATACATTCAAAAAGTTGTATAACTATCACTACTGTCTATTTCCAGAACTTTTTCATCATCCCAGACAAAAACTCTGTACCCGTTAAACAATAACTCCTCATTACCCCCTCCCTTCCATTCCCTGGTAACCTCTGTTCTACTTTCTGTGTCTATGAATTTGCCTATTCTAGATATTTCATACAAGTAGAATTATATAATATTTGTCCTTTTGTGTCTGACTTATTTCACTTAGCATGATGTTTTTAAGGTTCATCTACACTTTAGCATGTATTAGAATTTCACTACTTTTTTATGACAGAATAGTATTCATTCCATTGTATGTGTATTTTTGTGTATGTATTTATTTATGTGTATATATACATATTGTTTACCATTCACTTGTTGGACACTTAGGCTTGTTCACTTGTTGGACACTTAGGCTGTTTTTATCTTTTGTCTATTATGATTAATGCTGCTATTAACATTTGTGGAAAAGTATCTGTTTGAGTCCCTGTTATCAATTTTTTTGGATATATCCCTAGGAGTGGAATTGTTTTCTTTAGTCTATAGGTATTTTATAATATCTCTAGTTACTTCTTTAATCCATTGGTTAAGAGTGTGCTGTTTAATTTACACATATTGTGAGTTTTCCAGTTTTCTTTGTTATTGATTTCCAATTTCATTTAATTGTGATCAGAAAATATACTCTGTATGATTTCAGTCTTTTTAAATTTATTAAGACTTGTTTTGTGGTCTTACTAATGTCTGTCATGGAGAATGTTCTGTTTGCACTTGAGAAGAATGTATATTCTCCTGTTGTTAGGTGGAGCATTCTAATGTCTGTTAAGTCTAATACACTAGGTATATAGTGTTGTTCAGGTCCTCTATTTCTTTATTGATCTTCTGTCTGGTTCTTCTATCCAGTGTTGAAAATGGGGTATTGAAGTCTCCAATTACTATTGTAGAACTCTCTTTTTCTCTTGAATTTTTTCAGTTTTTACTTAGTATATTTAAAGGCTCTGTTGTTAGGTATGTATGTTTATGATTGTCATGTCTTAATCTGTTATCATTATATAGTGCCTCTCTTAGTCTCTTGTAACCTTTTTTTCACTATTCTATTTTTCTGACAAAAATTTAGTCATTTCAGCTCTCTTTTGGTTACTATTTGCATGGAATACCTTTCTCTATCCTTCTACTTTCAATCTCTTTGTGTCTTTATATCTTGGGAATTAGAATTAATTTATAACAACCTAGCTTGAATAATACCAACTTACCTCAATAGTATATAAACACTCTGATCCTGTATATCTCCATCCTTCCTTCTCTATATTGTTATTGTCACAGATTACCTCTTTATACATTGTGTGCCCATTAACATAGATTTATCATTTTTATGTGTGTGTACATTGTCCTTTAAACCATATAGGAAAAAGGGGGAAAAGAGAAGTTGCAAACCAAAAGTACAATGACACTGTTTTTTATAACTATGTATACTTACCTCTACTGGTGTTCTTTAGTTCTTCTTATGGCTTTGAGTTACTGTCTAACGTCCTTTCATTTCAGCCTGAAGCTCTCTGATTAGCATTTCTCGTAGGGCAGGTCTACTAATAATGAACCTCTTCAGCTTTTGTTTATCTGAAATGTCTTTATCTCTCTTTCCTTCTTGGAGAATAGTTTGCTGGATATAGAATTCTTGGTTGACAGATTTTTTTTTTCTTCCCTTTTCAGACTTTAAATACATTATTCCCAGTGCCACCTGATCTTCATGGTTTCTGATGAGACATCAGCCATTAATCTTTTTGAGGGTTCCTTGTGTGTGTGTGTGTGTGTGTCAAGTTGCTTCTCTCCAGCTGCTTTCAAGATTCTTTTTTTATTTTCATTTTTGTCTTTGGGCTTTGACACTTTGAATAGCATGGATCTTTTTGAGTTTATCCTTCTTGGAGTTTGTTGAGATTTTCAGATGTGCATATTCATGTTTTTCATCAGATTTGGGAAGTTTTCAACCATTATTTCTTCAAAAAAAATGTTTACCCTCTGTTTTTTCTCTTCTGGGACTCTGATGTCTTTGTGGGTATACTTGATGATGTCCTACAGATCCCTCAGAGTCGGTTCATTTCTCTTCATTCTTTTTTCTTTCTGTTCCTCAGACTGGATAATTTTGACTTTATCTTCAAGTTCACTGATAGTTTCTTTTGCCTACTTAAATCTCTTGTGAATTTTTCATTTCAGTTACTGTATTTTTTTAGCTCTAGAATTTGTTTGGTTCCTTTATAATATCTGTCTCTTTATTGATAGTCTCTTTTTTCATACATTGTTTTCCTGGTTTCTTTTAGTTCTTTGTTTCCTTTAACTCTTTGAGCATATTTAGGGCAGTTTATTTAACATCCTTGGCTACAAATTCCAAAATTCTGGTCTTCAGGAATGGTTTCTATCAAATGCTTTTTTTCTTGTAAATGAGCCATGCTTTCTTATTTGTTTATATGCTATGTAATTTTTTTGTTGAGACATGGGCACTGTACTATAATGAGGTAACTCTGAAAACAAGATGCTCCTGCTCCAAGGCTGTGGGTGTTTCTTGGTTGTTGAGGTCTGCTTCCATCCATTTGTGACTTTCTCAAACGATTTTTGCAAATGTGTATTCCTGTGTGTGGTCACTGAAGTTTCTATTCCATTACCTTTGCAGTCAGCTAGTGACCTACTGAAGATCTTCTTTAATATTTGGCTCAAGCAACAACAAAAGAAAACATCGCTGTCTCTTTTAAGTCTCCCAGTAGATGCCAGTACAGGCACCCCCTGCAGCCCAAAAGGGCCTTAAGGAAGGCAAGTGCCTGCATCAGTGCCAGTCTCTCAAGGGGTTTGTCAGACTGCCCAAAATCTGCAGCCCCCACTTTGTTGTGTCAAGGTTCCCCACTCTCTGCCCTGGCACCAGCCAGCTGCCTTAGGAATGCAGCTTGCTATCTCCATTGTTGAGACCAGGCTGAGGAAAGGGCAGCGTTAACTGGTTTGCACATGTGGTTCTCCTATCAGGATCAACAGCCTCTCCCTTCAGCAAGCACTCCCCTGGTTGTTATAAGTGTTCAGTCAGGTTCCAGAGTTCTGAGATAGTTGATTCTGGTCCTTTTTTCCACTTTGCTGGTTTATGGTGCGGGACCAACCCCAAGAGCTTCTTCCTGCTATGACATTTTGCATCTCAAGTGTCACAGTATTATATTGTCTTTCTAATGTATGTTTATGAATAGAGGAAAGTCTTCGGTAGGTGTCTTTTTTCTGGTTGGTGTGTTTGCTCAGAGTTTCAAAGGAAAAGAATCAGTCTCAGATTTGAACTCATAAAGGATTAAGATGTTTAAAGTGTTTGGTGAAAAAAACCTATAAGCATCATTGAAATTTTATTTCACTGCTCTGTTAATATTTTGTACAATAACTTCATGTTTTATACAAATAAGAAATTTGTGTCTTTAGTGAAAAAAACTTAATTTTTGTTATTCCTCCTCATCAAGTTTAGCTAGCTTAAGTGTCTTAGAAAGTGCTAAATATTTATCGTGATTTAATTATTGAGGAAAAGCTATTAGAAAATTTGCTTACAGGCCACTCAGTGAGTTTACCTCAGTTACAGAAGGTTTAATTTAAAACTATAGTCACTGCAGAAAATGTTATAAAGAAATAAATAAAGTTCTCTTTGTTGAGAAGTCATATTATTCTACTTGATATTTTGGAAAGATTGACAACAGCAGGACTTAGTGGAAATGTACTAGTCTGTCATTTCAGTCTTAGATTTAAATTCAAACTTTAAAATGCTTAATTTGTTCTGCACGTAAATTCTTCTTTACCTAAAGTCATAGGCATTTTTAAAACAATCTCAGCTTTTTCTTCAACCTTTCCTGCAATTATTATTAAGAAGTTGTTTTAAGAATGTTTCAAAGACATAAGCAGAGAATTGCCACTCAAATAAGTCCTTTAATCAAGAGAAATTTGGATTATAAGGTAAATTTGTGTACAAAAATTTTTTATTGGAGGTACCAAAGGGCCACAAAATGACAGCATTTTTTCAGGTAAATACTCAGAGGATCTGGTTTGTGAGTTTTCATAGCTGTTGTCTTAACAACAACAACAACAATAATAAAGTGTTTCCCATTCCTAGGGCAAAACTCAGTTGGCATTCCAGGATGGTTATCTGTATTCTCTAAGTAAATAGAATATGGGCATTCCTTAGAGATATTGCAGATTTGTTTCCAGACCCCTGCAGTAAAGTGAGCCACACGAATTTTTTTTTTCCCAGTGCATATAAAACTTATGTTTACACTGTACTGTAGTCTAAGTGTGCAATAGCGTTATGTCTAAAAAACCAGTGTGTACACCTAAATTAAAAAATACTTTATTGCTGGGCTTCCCTGGTGGCGCAGTGCTTGAGAGTCCGCCTGCCGATGCAGGAGACGCGGGTTCGTGCCCCGTTTCGGGAAGATCCCACATGCCGCAGAGCGGCTGGGCCCGTGAGCCATGGCCGCTGAGCCTGCGCGTCCGGAGCCTGTGCTCCGCAAATGGGAGAGGCCACAACAGTGAGAGGCCCGCATAACGCACTTCAGTGACTTGTAATCTTTTGGTGGAGGATGGCTGTTGACTGATCATTGTGGTGGTTGCTGAAGGTTGGGGTGACTGTGGCAGTTTTTTAAGATAACAGCTGCTGCATCAATTGATTCTTCCTTTCATAACCGATTTCTCTATAGAATACAATGCTGTTTGATAGCATTTTACCCACAATAGAACTTCTTTCAAAATTGGACTCAGTCCTCTCAGACCCTTCTGCTGTTTTACCAACTAAGTTTGTATAATATTCTGAATCATTCTTATGGCTTTGAGTGGATGTTGTGTTAGCAGTCATGACAACAACACTAATGTCATTGTACATCTCCATTAGAGCTCTTGGGTGACCAGGTGCATTGTCAATGAGCAGTAATATTTTGAAAGGATTCTTTTTTTCTGAGCAGTAGTTCTCAAAAGTAGGCTTAAAATGGGGCTTCCCTGGTGGGGCAGTGGTTGAGAGTCCGCCTGCCGATGCAGGGGACACGGGTTCGTGCCCCGGTCCGGGAAGATCCCACGTGCCGCGGACCAGCTGGGCCTGTGAGCCATGGCCACTGAGCCTGGGCGTCCGGAGCCTGTGCTCTGCAATGAGAGAGGCCACAACAGTGAGAGGCCCGAGAACCGCAAAAAAAAAAAAAAAGTAGGCTTAAAATATTCGGTAAACCATGTTGTAAACAGATGTGCTGTCATCCAGGCTTTGTTGTTCCTTTTACAGAGTACATGCAGAGTAGATTTAGCATAATTCTTAAGGGCCCTAGGATGATTGGGATGGTAAATAAACATTGACTTCAGTTTGAAGTCACCAGCTGTGTTAGCCCCTATCAACAGAGTCACCCTTTCCTTGGAAGCTTTGAAGCCAAGCATTGATTTTTTCTCCTATGAAAGTCCTAGATGGTATCTTCTTCCAGTAGAATACTGTTTTGTCTACATTGAAAATCTGTTGTGTAGTGTAGCCACCTTCATTAATTATCTTAGATCTTCTAGATAACTTGCAGCTTCTACATCAACACTTGCTGCTTCACCTTGCACTTTTATGTTATGGAGATAGCATCTTTTCTTGAACCAACGACCTCTGCTAGCTTCAGACTTTTCTTCAGCTTCCTCATCTCTCTCGCCTTCATAGAATTGAAGAGAGTTAGGGCCTTGCTGTGGTTTGGGCTTTGGCTTAAGGGAATGTTGTGGCTGGCTTGATCTTCCATCCAGCACATTAAAACTTTCTCCATATCAGAAGTAAGGCTATTTTGCTTTCTTATTCGGGTGTTCATTGGAGTAGCACTTTTAATTTCTTTCAAGAATATTTCCTCTGCATTCACAATTTGGCTAACTGTGGCACAAGAGGCCTAGCTTTTGGCTTGTTTTGGCTTTCAACATGCTTTCCTCACTAAACTTAGTCATTTCTAGCTTTTGATTTAAAGTGAGGGATGTGTGACCCTTCTCACTTTGCACACTTGGAAGCCATTGTATGGTTATTGATTGGCCTAATTTCAGTATTGTGTCTCAGGGAATAGGGAGGCCTGAGGAGAGGGAGAGAGTTGGGGGAACCACTGGTGGGTGGAGCAGTCAGAACACATATAACATTTATGAAGTTTACTGTCTTAGCTGGGCAAGGTTTGTGGTGCTCCAAAACAGTTACAATAGTAACATCAAAGATCGCTGATCACAGATCAACCCAACAAATATAATAATAATGAAAAAGTTTGAAATATTGTGAGAATTACCAAAATGTGACAGACACGAAGTCAGCGAATGCTTTTGGAAAAATGGCACCTGTAGACTTGGAGGGTTGCTGCAAACCTTCCATTAGTGTAAAAAACACATTATCTGTTGTGCAGTAAAACAAAGTGCAATAAAGATGCACTTTGTTTTACTGCATGCTTATGTATGCTTGTAGTTACATTTTCAGGATAAAAAAAAAAAGCATGAAAAAATTTCTTAATTGTACAGCAGGCAATCCCAGATCAAATTTTAGGTGATAAAGTAAGCTAACACATTACATGTTTCTTTTAAGCACTTGTAGTTGGAAACTGGTTTTTGAACATTTTCAGCTGTGTGTGTGTGTGTGTGTGTGTGTGTATAAATATATATAGGGGAGGGAGGAAGAGAAAGAGGCAGTGTTTATATTAAGTCATTCTGAGTATCATTTATTGCCCCTTTACTTTTTAAAATTTGATCTAGCTATGGCAAAAAGCTGGAGATCTTTTTGACAACTAGAAAGGCATAAAAGTTGTTTTGTATTATACATGCACACAGATATATTCGAATGGGTATATATATATATATATATGGAATATATATGTATTATATATACGTGGTAAGTGCTGTGAGTAAAAAAAAATAAAACTAAGGATAAAGGAATAGAGAGGGTCAGGGTCAGGAAAGAGCCCTTTGCAGGGTAAAGCTTATGTTGAAATTTGAGCATTTATAATTGTTCTCTAGATAGCTAAGTCTTTAAAATATTAAAACCAAACAATTGTGGAGTTTTTATTTAGGGTTTATTTTAAATTACAGTACATTTACTTCTAAGGTAAAAAGAGCTTTTTCAGTAGCATGAATTTAAATATAAAACAATATTTAAGCATTCACTATAAATTACTGTTAATATATCTTAATCTTCATGAAAACGACAGTGTACAGATCCTAACAATCCCAAATAAAAGTTTTTGCTAAAACAGAAAAAATATTTTACCCCAGCTGTTTTTTAAAAAATATTTATTTATTTGGCTGTGCTGGGTCTTAGTTGCGGCATGCGGGATCTTTAGTTGCAGCTTGTGATCTCTTGGTTGCGTCATGTGGGATCTAGTTCACTGACCAGGGATTGAACCCAGGCCCCCTTGTGTTGGGAGTATGGAGTCCTAGCCACTGGACTACCAGGGAAGTCCTTTAACCCAACTCTCGAGGGTTTTGGTTTTAGGAAATCAGTAATTTAGCACTGCTTTATTAATATACAGTACATATTAGTTAACCTTCAAGCTAATGTAAATAGTAATATTTACTTCACAAAAGGTGTTTTATTGTAGCATTGCATGTGTTTTTGTCCTCAACCTAATGGGCAAAAAAGTTTACAAGCATAATTCTTCTTAAAGATAATTAGAAATGTCAAGGAATCTTTAATTTGGGAGTATTTTTTCTTTAATAATGATCTAGGCATTGTTGATGAAATTCCTTAACATCTGTGTTTACTGATCATTGTGACTTAATTAAAAGGTTACAGTTTTAGCATGGAAGATTAAAAAAATAGGACCTTTTTGAGGATGCGATGTGTTTTATTATGAAGTTTTTCTTTTTTATAAATTTATTTTTGGCTGCATTGGGTCTTCGTTGCTGTGCGTGGGCTTTCCCTAGTCGCGGTGAGCGGGGGCTACTCTTCATTGCAGTGCACGGGCTTCTCATTGTGGTGGCTTCTCTTGTGGTGGGACATAAGCTCTAGGTGCCCGGGCTTCAGTAGTTGTGGCACGCGGGCTCAGTAGTTGTGGCTGACGGGCTCTAGAGCACAGGCTCCTTAGCTGTGGCTCACGGGCTTGAACCCGTGTCCCCTGCATTGGCAGGCGGATTCTTAACCACTGCCCCTCTTATTAATGAATTAGAAAGGTCCTTGTTATTCCTGACAGAGTAGAAAATACATAAAGTTAGTTACTTTATATACTAGAACTTTCTTCACTCTTGATGGAAATGCATACCGTTCTGAGTTATAAACACATAGAATTTCAACTAATATATTGTTCAAAAGCATTGTATGAAGAAAAAGTTAAGGCTTATGTGATTTCCCTTTCCCCCCCTTTTCTGTACCCACTTAACACCATCAAGATTTACTTGGCGCTCTGTAGTGGCATTGCCCAATAGAAATACAATGTGAGCACCATACTGAATTTTAAAGTATTTTGCAGGTATATTTAATTAGTAGAGATAGTTTTAGAAATATTGATAAATTTTACTTAAATATGTCTAGAATTTTTCAAAATCATGTTATGCATATAACAATAGATTTTTTACGTTCTTTTAAAATACTAAGTCTTTAAAATCCAGTGCATATTTTTTATTTACAGTACAAGGCAGTTTGGAGTGACCACTTTTCACATACATGGTCAGAACGGGATGTTACCATGTTATGTGAGTTAATTCTGTAATAACATGTCTGTTATAGTTTGTTATTTTATCCCTATTTGTCATCTAAAATAAGAGGCAGGTACATGGTCAGCAAGCTTTCAAAATGGTGTGCAAGATTCTGAAGTGGTGATGTTTGTATAATTACGTAGACATACATGACCACGTGACTATGTTTGAGAAAATTGGAGTCCAAAAGTTGGTAACTGTGAGCTACTAGCACTTAGGGGTTTTTGTTAGGGCATGCAGATTTCTTGAAGGAGTGTGTGTTGAGGGTTCCTAACATACTCTCATGCTTGATAATTTGCTAAAAGGGCCCAGAAATCAGAGAAAAGCTGTTAAACTCATGATTGTTTTATTACAGTGAAAAGATACAGATTAAAATCAGCAAAGGGGAAAGGGTATATAGGGTGGTGTCCAAGAGAAACCAGGTGCGAGTTTTCAGTTATTCTCTCCTAGTGGAGTTGCATGACAGTGCTCCATTCCTCCAGTTGTCCTGTATGACAACATGGCACCAGCCAGGGAAGCTTACCTGAATCTTGGTGTCCAGAGGTGTTTTTAGGGGTCAATTACATAGGCACAGAAGTACCTACATGACTGTCTTTAGTTACTTAGTCTCCAGTTTCCCTTATTCCTTCTCCCCCCTGAGGTCAGGCTGATAAATGGTGTGGCCCAAAGCCCCAGGCATACAGAGATAGGGATTTACCATAATTTACATTGTTAATATAAATTATCTGGTGTGGCCCAAGATTTTAGGTATACAAAGAAATTTATCAGGCAGGATACTGCAAGGGGTCAGAGGTTATCTCCTAGGAGCTTGTCTTAGGTGATTCCTTTCTTTGGAATGTGCAGAGTTTAACCCCCCAAGCTTGCAGAGTTACCCCTTAACTGCACAGGATGATTCTGGATACAGAGGAGGGTGTCTCTAGTATAAATTCTTAGGGAAACAAAAGGGTAGATGAAGTTTGGCGATAGCTCAATTCACCTTAAATATCTAATATGTTTTAAGCAAATGGCATGGATTACTGACTGTCAAGGTAGAGCTATACAAAGGCTGACTTTGAGAAGTAAAGAATCTAGCATTTAGGACAGCCATATAGTTACAGGTTTCTTAGTTGGAAACAACTCTTAAAGTTTACTGACTGCCTCCTATAAATTCACCTTGTTTGCTAAAGTATATATTATCTCCTTTAATCCACATCTGAATGTCCATTTCTGCCTGTGATGGGAGAACTTGTATCAGACTAAGGCTCCCTATCAGACTAGGGAAAAAATATAGTTTGAAGGCATCGTAGAGCTTTTGAGTCAGTCAAGACTTCAGGAGTAAAGATTCAGGAGAGAAGAGAAATAGACGTATTCTGTGGATTTCCTCTAGAGATATTTTCTAACTCTTAAGCTCTTTTGGATAAGAGGATAAAAGTTGAGCAGTGTATGAGAGGTGAGCAAAAAGCAACCGAGGGGGTTGAGTGGAGCTTTCAATAGTTTTTGTTTTTGTTTTAGTCCTAGGTTTGCAGTTTGAATCCTTTGAAAGGCCACACCATAGGAGTGGGAACAAACAGAAGTAGGCCAGACTTTACAGAATCTCAGACTCAGTCTGAAGCCAGCTCTGTTCCTGATTGGACTGAGGTGATCTCTTACTCTGACTGCTTGTTAGAAAAAAATTAAATCCTTTCTGGAAGAAGATAATAACATCATCCAGAGCTTCTACATTTTTTCTTACATATTTTCATACAGTCATTCACATACAATGTGTAGTATTCAGTAAAAAAAATTACTATGCATTCAACAGGACCAACAGAAAAACCAGCAGTAGAAACAGGTTATGCAGGTTATTCATAGGTTGTGTAATTCTGGAGTTATAGACAAGAACTTTAAAATACTATAACCTAGTCATGAAAATAGATGGCAAGGTGAAGAATTTCAGTAGAGAACTTGAATCTATAGAAAGGGATCAGATAGGAATACTAGGACTGAAAATACAATAACTAAAATTTAGAACCCAGTAGATCGGTTTAACTGCAGTTTAGGCACAGCTGAAAAGAGGTCAGCTGGAAGGTTAGTTAGTAGAAAATATTCAGCAACATCGATTTGTCTTTAAGTATGTAAAACAGAGTTGGTAAAACATAATATTATCACTTATAAACTTGTATTCAGTACCCTACCCCGAGCCTTTGAGCAAACAAAAATTATTCATTAAAAATATCTTATGTAGAGTTCACTTGTTCAGCACACTCAGCTACTTGGAATAGAGCCCTAGGATGAGAAAATAAGCAAAATACTTACAGATTCAAGATAGATATCTAGAGCTGGATGGTAAAACAGGTATTTTAGCATAGGGGAGTTAGAAGAAGCCCTTAGTTGGGGTAATGGTTACAGTATACTTGGTAATCTGGTAAACTAGCTCACCACAATTAAGACTGTAAATTAGAAAAGAAGTTACAGGTAAATAACTGAGGAATTGGTTTTGGCAGGAAATACCTTGTTTGATCATATCCAAGACTCCACTATGAATTATACCATTAGTGTATGTACTACTAGGAAAAAAAAAGCTGTCAATTATAATTGACATCCCATTACAGTAAGTCCCCTACATACAAACCTTCAAGTTGCAAACTTTCAGAGATGCGAATATGTGTTCCATCAACATCAGGCGTGAGTGAAATTGCAGCTTGCCCTCCATCTCCTATTGCAGATGATCCTTCAGCTCTGCCAGTTCCCACCTCCTCTCCCTCCTCCAATCAGTAACTCTTCTTGCCTGTTCACTCGATGCCAGCCCCTGTATGCCAACTGTTGTACTGTACTACTGTACTTTTCAAGGTACTGCACTGTAAGATTAAAAATGTTTTCTTTATTTTTTGTGTTTGTTTTTATGTACTATTTGTGTGAAAAGTATTATAAACCTATTACAGTACAGTACTATACAGCTGCGTGTGTTAGTTGAGTACCTAGGCTAACTTTGTTGGACTTATGAACACGCTCTTGGAATGGAACTCATTCGTATGTAGGGGACTTAACTGTAATTGTGATACATCCTGATTTCAGAGATGTTAAAATGTGGGGGAAAAGGTAAATGGTAATCTTAGTTTTAAATCTCAGTTCTATCGATAATTGTTTGTTTGCCTTCTCTCAGGGAACTTCTTTGAGCCTGTTGGCTTATTTGTGAAAATGGGATAGTATAGTATGCTCTTTAGAATTAGGAAGACTAAATGAATTCAGAGACATGAGAGTGTCTAGTATGGAGTAGGCATTTGAGACCTGTTAATTTGACTTTTATTTTTTCCTTCTAAAATTTGGCATTGTTATAATAATAGGAGGAGACTCCTGACAGCTGACCAGGGTGGGGGAAGAACAAACCCCCAATATATTGGCTAAATAAGAAGTTAAAAAAGAAAATTTCTGTTGGAGCTGTTTAATAAATTGTCAAGCATCATTCTTTATTCTCTCCCTACCCCACCTCTTTCACCTGTCTTATCCCCTCAGTTACATCTAAAGATATCACTGGGGCTTCCCTGGTGGCACAGTGGTTGAGAGTCCGCCTGCCGATGCAGGGGACACGGG
>NW_006780221.1:198908-234022 GCF_000442215.2 Lipotes vexillifer
GAGAAAAAAAAAAAAAAAAAAAAAAAAAGATATCACTGACTGGTTCCAATTATGATGATTATATTTATAATAATGGAACCTACACATCAAAATAATGATATATTTTCACTAAATTGGTTTTTACAAAGCTCATTTTAGGAAGATTTGTAATCCTTCTAAGTTTAGTTGTGATGCTTAAAATCTCAGTCTTTAGTTTTGTAGAATTCTTGCTCTTCTGATGATGCGATATGAATATGGCATTAATTCAAGTGAGTGGATCTTTTTAAGGAAGGGTTGGATTTTGTGATGTTTGTTGGACGTGAGAATTCCTCATTTTATTCTTATTTTGAAGATTGCCAGTAAACCGAGAACAGCATTTTTCTGGAGCTGTAAGATATTCATAGCTTTAATCTTATGTTCATTCTGTTCTCTTCTTTCAGGATTTTTCAAGTCACATTCAGTTGATAGGATGAAAAAATTTAAGAGAAGGCTATCCCTCACGCTTCGAGGAAGCCAGACTATTGATGAATCGTTGTCTGAATTGGCTGAACAAATGACTATTGAAGAAAACAGCAGCAAAGATAATGGTAAATATTTAGCGGGTAGGGAAGGGGAGGAGACAATTGAATTACATGATAAATCGAATGCAAATTTACTTTCCTGATTAGTCCTTAGTAGGTTCCTTCTGTTTATTTCTCTGCCTCCTTCCCTAGTTCAATAACTTTTGCTTGCTTACTGGAATATTCCATTCTTACTCCAACAGTGTTACTATAGCTGGTCTCTAACCCTGATGAATTCTCTATCCTGTTTATCTTTCCATTTTTCATTAGTTCTTAAATAAGAATACTTTGTATTATCCTAGTTAAGTAGCTATTTTAAAATTAACATTTAAATATTTTTGTTATTCTTATAACCGAAGTTTATACAGCTTAAAAGTGCATAGTAAGTTTGTGAAATTCCTGGGAATTCCCTGGTGGTCCAGTGGTTAAGACTCTGTGCTTTCACTGCCGAGGGCCTGGGTTCGATCACTGGTCAGGGAATTAAGGTCCCACAAGCCATGCAGCGTGGCCAAAAAAAAAAAAAAAAGTTTGTGAAATTCCTGTTCTAAATTTCATCATAGTTTTATAACATTATATATGCATATATTGACTATCCACATAGATGACAAGGTTTATCATATGAGTGAATCATACCATTTTTTTACTTTATATTGACCAAAGAATCTATCCATAATATTGAAAGCACTTGTAGTAGATAGGCTTATAATGTTTCACAAGTTTGACAGTTCTTTTTACAGTGTAAAATAGTTAGTACACAGATACTGATATAAAATAAAAAGTTTGTTAAATTGAATGGATTAAAATGCAAAATCCTGATGAAATCTGTAGAACAAGCCTACATATTCAAAACTGAAATAGCCCTAGAGATGTCATAGTAATAACCAGGAAGGAGCTTACAGGAATGGCTGCCAGTGTGTCATAATGTGCAGATTCTCTTCCTTGCCTCTGCCTGAAGTTCTTCTGTTTAGAGGTTTGTGGCAGTTGGTGAAAACATGAATACCCTCACCCCCTCTGGATGAAATGTAACTGTCCTTGTGAGAGAGGGAAAGGTATAATGGAAAGTGCTCTGGACTTTAAAAGTCATGGATTGGGACTTCCCTGGTGGCGCAGTGGTTAAGAATCCGCCTGCCAATGCAGGGGACATGGGTTCGAACCCTGGTCTGGGAAGATCCCACATGCTGTGGAGCAACTATGCCCATGTGCCACAACTACTGACACTGCGCTCTAGAGCCTGTGAGCCACAACTACTGAGCCCGTGTGCCACAACTATTGAATCCCACGCACCTAGAGCCCATGTTCCACAGCAAGAGAAGCCACCGTAATGAGAAGCCCGCGTACCGCAATGAAGAGCAGACCCTGCTCACCGCAACTAGAGAAAGCCCGTGTGCATCAACAAAGAACCAACGCAGCCAAAAATAAAATAACTAAATAAATTTATTTAAAAAAAAGTCACGGATTGCAATTTGGGATATACTTACACACTTATTAGTTACATGACTCTGGGTAAGTAATTTATCCTACCCAACCTTCAGTTTATCTCTTCCTCAGAAGGGTCATTATTTTACTCAAGGTTATCTGGCTCATAATATAGGAGGGGAAACATAGATGAGTTTGGTAGAAAATTTAAAATAATAATTTGGATATAATTTAGGAGAGAAATATTTTACATTTGGATCAAATCTCAAAGCTGATATTATAATGTTTTACTTTTATTCCTTTTGCCAGGAGAAAAATCCTTAATTCTCTCTCAGATCCCCTTTGATTTCTTGTTATTAATTAAACCCTGTATATTCATTCTTATGTTCACGAGTCTTGTGAGCTATTTGCCAATGATATTCAGGAGTAAAGTAAGCACAGAATACATCTTGATAGATGCTTTCTGGGAACACATTCTGGATGGGAATTTGACAAACCTCTTAGAAAAAAAAAGTGTGAGTCAGAAAATGTACATACTTTTTGGAGAGCTAATTAATATTTTAGATTCATAGCATATTTCCTGCAGTATTTTAGTATTAATTGTCTTAAAACATGCTTAATTTATAATGAATGGTGAAACATTGAAAATTGTTTTCAAGTAGAACATAGTTTAAAATTTACTTTTATTCTAATAGTAACATTAACAATTAGTAAAGAAGAGAAAATAGAAACTCTACTGAGTTTCCTCTTTAAGTTTTTCGAATTACTTGAAATAATACTTGAAAATGTCATAATAGACTGATTCTTCTTGGGTTGCAGGGATTGCTGGTAGCATAGGCTATCTCTGAGTTATGTCTGCTATTACTTATTTCCTATGTATAACAACAGCACATGGAACAGCTTTCACAAAGATTCTTTACCTCTTTGGTTATCTTTCAGTACCTGATAGCTGATTCCAACATTTTCTTTCTTTATGGAGTTTATCTTAAAGGTAAAAAGCTCCTGAGATCGGTAACACACACACTCTGTGTCTGAATATGGTTTAATGAATGAGAAGAGGTAGACTATACTTTTTAAAAGATCTTCTCACATACACTATAACCAGTTTGTAAAGCAAGTGATATTTGTCTAACAACTATGTAGTGGTAGTGCTGGCTTGAGGAGGAAGAATATAGTTTATAACTTTCTTAAATAAACTAAACCAATTTTTCATCTCCTGTGTTTTGTTCAGTCACTTGTATGAGCAGAATCCTCTTACTCTTGCATTATATATAGGCAGGTGTCTCATGCATATTCTAGGACAAATCAAATGAGAAAGTACACACAAATGGGGCTAATACTATAAAAATCTTGGAAAAATTATAATGCATATGATACAGTTGGTGTATCAAAATGTACATACACTGTCACTCATAAATGTTCTACCTCCATCCAAAGAGAATTTGAGCTCTTATCTCTATTTTGATAATTATGAGTCATACTGTGAAGGCTTTAACTCAGTTATAAATGTATAATATAGTTCGCATTAGAGTACCTTTCTAGATAAGCTAGTGTGTTTACAGATTGATCGGTGGATTGAACCCAGGGAAAGACGAATCTTGAATTTATAGAGGAATCTTGAATTTATATTTAGTGTGTTAAAATTAGGTTGAAAGTTTGCAAACTTGGTTGATTTAAGCATACTGGCCTTAATACAGCTTTTCCTAATTATAAAATGAAATTTTTGCACTAAAATTTACAAACTGAAGTATAAGAAAAACTTTTTTTTAAAGTACTTTCAAGGAAAGAGAATTCTGAGCACATCAGATTTTTTTTTTTAGTAACTGAGAAGGCACTGAATATTTCATTAAAAAAAACCTGTCAAACATTAATTCATCTCAGTTCCTCAGAAGTTAAAAATAGAATTACCATATAACCCAGTAGTTCCATTCCTAGGAATATATCCAAATAATTGAAACAAGTATTCAAACAGAATCTTGCACATGAATGTTTATATTTATAGCAGCAGTATTTACAGTAGCCAAAAGGTGGAAACAACTCAAATGTCCATCAACAGATGAATGTATAAACAAAATGTGACATATTCCGGGAATGGAATATTATTCAACCATAAAATGGAATGAAGTACTGATACATGCTACAATATGGATGAGTCTTGAAAACTGAAAGAAGCCAGACCCCAAAGGTCACATATTCTATGATTCCGTTTTTATGGACTATCCAGAATAGGTAAATCCAGAGACAAAAAGCAGCTGAGTGGTTGCCAGGGACTCAGGAGAGGGGGGAATGCGGAGTGACTGTGTAGTAGATACAGGGTCTCCTTTGGTAGTGATGAAAATATTTTGGAACTAAATAGAAGTGATGGTTGTACAGCATTGTACATCTACCAAATAAAATGATTAATTTTATGTTAGTGAATTTCATCTCAGTAAAAACAGTTTATCTGAAAAATACCTTTTTCTCATAGATTCTTGATTTGCTTGCTAAAAGTCTTATTATGATTTTAGACATACAGAAAGTTATATTTCATGATGTTGTCTTTAAGTAGTTAGCCTTACTCTGTAATGAGAAGTGTATTGAAATTATTGATTTGATGAGGACAGGTGACAATTTAATTATGAAGAGAATAGATCACACTTATATTTATAGAAAGGCAAAAGTAGTGTTTTATTGTGCGTAAACTATTTGAGGCTTACAAATGTAGCAATAACAAGAACAACAAAAAAAAAAAACCCAAAAGGCATAGAATGAAATGGTCCAGTTTTCCAGATATTCAATTTCTTGTCCTTACTCCTCATTCTGTGCACTGGGACAGTTTATCGTGTTGTTCAGAATTAACAAAACTAGTTTTATGGATATTGTGAGACCTTGTCTTATTTCCAGGTTTCTCCCTTTCTCCTGGTAATCTGATACATCGGGGTCCCCAACCCCTGAGGTGAGCGGCGGGCAAGTGAGCAAAGCTTCATCTGCCGCTTCCCATGGCTTGCGTTACCGCCTGAACCATCCCCCACCCCCACCCCACCCCACCCTACCTGTGGAAAAGTTGTCTTCCACGGAACCGGTCCCTGGTGCCAAGAAGGTTGGGGACTGCTACACTACATGGTAGCAGTGACAGTTTTTGACAATAGTGGATGACATAGGGTGTTCTAAGTAGTGCTAACTCCTCCAGATAGCCCAAGGTCTGTGAGAGGATGAGGCTGAAAGCACAGACTTCATTGGATGTATGTAAGGTCTGGAATAGGATCGGGTTAATAAGAGAGCTTACAAGAGCAGGATTAGGAACCAGGGAGTGAGTTAAGGCTATGAGGTGTTGGCTAAGAAATTTGTTCTCCTGATCACAGTAGTACACATAATCAGAATATCCAAATAAATAAGATGTCAAATAAATTTCTTAGTGGAGTCTAATGTTATGATATTAAAAAATCATTGAAATCCTTACTTGGAACTAATTATAGAATAGGAAAGATCTAGTGCAGGTTTTCATATAGATTTCCATTACTTTTTAAAATATATTGTGGTAAAATATATATAACCTGTAATTTACTATTTTAACCATTTTGAAGCATACAGTTTTAGTGTTATTACATACATTCACATTGTTGTGCAGCCACCGCCACTAACCATATCTAGAACTTTTTCATCAGCCCAGACTGAAACACTGTATGCATTAAACAGTAATTCCAGACTTCCCTGGTGGCGCAGTGGTTGAGAATCCACCTGCCAATGCAGGGGACACAGGCTCGAGCTCTCGTCTGGGAAGATCCCACATGCCGCAGAGCAGCTAAGCCCGTGTGCCACAACTACTGAGCCAGCGTGCCACAACTACTGAGCCTGCTCTCTAGAGCCCGTGAGCCACAACTACTGAAGCCTGCACACCCAGAGCCTGTGCTCCGCAACAAGAGAAGCCACCTCCATGAGAAGCCCTTGCACTGCAACCAAGAGTAGCCCCCACTCGCCACAACTAGAGAAAGCCTGGGCACAGCAACGAAGACCCAATGCAGCCAAAAATTAATTAATTAATTAAAAAAAAAACAGAACAGTAGTCTGTAATAACCTATATGGGAAAAGAATCTGAAAAACAATGGATACATGTATATGTGTAATTGAATCACTGTGCTGTACACCTAAAACTAACACAACATTGTAAATCAACTATAATATAAAAATTATAAAAAAACAATAATTCCCCATTCTTCTCTCCCCTCAGGACCTGGTAACCACTATTCTCCTTTGTCTATTTGTCCTCTTGTGTCTGACTTATTTCATTTAGCATAATGCCTTAAAGGTTTCCACTTCTTTTTAAAATACAGAGTATTATTATCTTACTGTCCAGTTAATTGCTGTTATAATCTTGAAATGTGTGAATATTTGACCTCATCTAGTCCTATGACTTCAGCTACTCTGTAATGCTGACTACACCGAAATTTCTCTCTCTAGTCAGGATTTTTTTCTGGATCTTTAGATTCATATCGAAATGCTTACTTGGCTTCTCCACATAGATGTCTAATAAGAACCTTAAATTTAATACATATGACTAAACCACAAATCTTGATATCCTTCCCCCCCAAATCAGCTTCTACTCCAACTTCCCTCACTTAACCTAAACCATTTAAAGCTAGAAATCCAGGAATTATCCTTGATTATTTTCTTTTACCCTTTCTTCCCTCCTCTACCATTGTAGTTTCCTATATATTTACTACATAAATAACTTTTTAAAACTCACTGTTAATGATAGTCATTTGCATACTTGACACATGGTTCTAATTGTCCTTTCACATATTGTATTTCATATATTTTTAACAGTCACTCTATTGGAGATTTAAGATTTTTCTTTGGATAAATATTTTTAATGTAGGTTATCACTAAAAGCTGTGGTGGGGTGCGGAGAGTATGTATGAAAGTAATTTTGCAGCCATGTCTGCTGGCCTTCTGGTTCTGCCTTTGTGTAGTGTATCCTAAATCTGCCTGCTTCTCTTCATCCTAGTCCAGGCCACCATTATTTGTTGCTTCGAGTACTATACAATAGTCTCCTCCTCCTGTTTCCCTTCTGTTGTTTTCCTGTCATCTGTTCTCCAGCAGCAACCAGAGTGATGTTTAAAAATTTTTTAAATTTTTGATAATTAATAGATTCAGAGGAAGTTGCAGAGATAGTACAGAGAGGTTGCTTGTACCTTCTCTCAGTACCCCCACCCTTTTGGTTACACCTTCTGTGACTATAGAACATTGTCAAACGCAGGAAATTAACATTGGAATAAAGCGTGAATATAATTCTATGTCCTTTTATCACATGTGTGGATTCATGTAACCACCAGTGCACTCAGGATAAAGAGCTACTCAGTGGCCACAAAGAGACCCCTCGCATGCTACCCCTTTATAAGTCATCCCTGCCTCCTTACCTCCCACTATCCCTGACCCCTCAGAGTGATATTTTCAAAACATGAGTCAGATCATATTACCTCCTACTTCAGAGCTACCATAACTGCCTCCAATCTCAGAGTGAAATTTAGACTTCTGTGGTGACATATAAATCTGCTTCTCTCTCTGATCTTACTTAATAACACTGTTCCCCCCACAATTATTACTATAGCTACACTTGCTTTCTTTCTGTTTCTCTGATGCAGTGGTTCTCAAAGTGTAACCCCTGGAGGAGTAACATCAGCATCACCTGGGAATTTGTTAGAGATGCAAATTTTTGGATTCCATGCCTGACTTACTGAATTGAATCAGGAGGTCTGGGGGTGGGACCCAGAAATCTTGTGTTTTAACAAGTCTTTGAAGGTGATGCTGAAACATGCTAAAGTTTGAGGACCATTGCTCTAATAAGTCAAACTCTTTGCCACATGCTGACTTCTGCAGTAGCTTTTCCCTTTGTTTGGAATATCTTCTAACCCACCAGTCACCCATCTTCCTATGACTGGCTCTTTCTTGCATTTATACTTCTTTTGAAAATACCTCTACAGAGAGAACTTTTTTCAATATTCCAGTGTAAAATAACCACTCATTTATTTTCTACTACATCTATTTTAATCTTTCGCATATTACCTGTCATTATCTGATATTTTTGTTATTTATTAGTTTCTTATCTTTTTTCCCCTTCAATAGATTTTATAGTTTCAAAGAGTAGTACCTTGTTTGTTTTGTTTACCTCTTCATGCCCAGGGCCTGGAAGAGTGCTTGTCAAATGGTAAGCACACAATAAATATCCCCTGAATAATTGAATGTATTTATGATCTCTGTTTTTTGTTTTGTTTTGTTTTTTTGCAATATTCCCCAGTACTATAAAGCTATGTTTCCCAGGATAACTTCAGAGAGCAACTAAAACAAATGTCTCTAGGCAGAATATTTATATATTATAATTCCAGATATGGAATATTATAACCTAGAAAGAGAAGATGTTTCTTATAGTTCTAGCCTGTATCCCCGAGTGTTTGTAACTAATTTGTATGTTCATGACAGATACCCTCTCCCCATTCATTGTTAAATCATTGTTTTGCTAGGTTAAGACCCCCAAATCTTTGATCAGCTAGCTATTGCCAAGGAATGTACAGGCATGGGACATGGACTGATGTTCTGCTTTACTAGTTATGCATTTCCCCTACCTCCAGTCTGGTGTTCTACCCAGAGTAGATGACCTACACCTTGTGTGATCCTTGAGGGCTCTTTTGCCCCATCCTCCTTCTCTCTGCTCCTTTTAGGCAGCCATTATTAGTCGAGGCGCAAGCCCAGTGGCCTTCTCGGCTCATTTTTCATAAGCCCCTGCCATGGTCTTTCTTGTTCTGTGGATCTGAACCACCCGGTCCTGCCAGTTGTTCTCTGTGTCTGATAAACCTTTACATGTAGAGGAATCTCCTCATCAGGAAATAATCCTTACTCCTGATTATCAGCTACAAAAGTAGAGCCAGCTGCATGTTAGAGGAAAAGATACTCAGAGAAGCCCACTTCCTTTTAAAATTCCTGACTACTACCAGTAAAAACGTAATTCTAATACAAAAGACTGAGTCACAGAAGACTTCATGTCCTTAACAGTTACCAAAGCTCTTTGGAGGTGGAAAGGCGTCATGAGATTCCCTATAAACATTATAAAATAGGATCTCCCCCATTTAGAATTAAATAATTTTTAAGTATTTTTGTAATGTTTCTGCATGGTTATAGGCCTATGATTTTTTTTAAAAACTCTTTATAAAAAAATTCCAAATTTGGGGTAATAAATTTCAGAACTTCTATATTGATCTGTACTTAAGTACTTCTGTTTTATTTACTAACTTGACATACTTTTTTGAATGTCTAGCAAGTAGGGATATAAGTTTCTTCAGGCCAGGATCATGTCTTTTATATTCTACAGCATGCCTAATCATAAAGCCTATATGAGGCAGTCAGTAAACGTAGAATTATGGAAACAGTCTTGAGATGTATTAAACAGATCAAAAATCTTTGGGCTATATTAGTAATTTTGTGATTGCTAACCAATTTTGACTATATTAAAAATCGGTAATTAAGTTACTAGATCAATTCCAAATAGTGAAGAATTTTCTGTATTTTTTCATAGAAATTATTTTAATTCTAGTACTTTATATATATAGCCAAAGAAATGAGGTTAAATGTAACGATCTCTATCATAATCTTTTGTTTTCTCTCTTGCTTTCTCAATCCTTCTCATGTGATCCTGGATGGAATGATTTTTGGATTCTCTGAACCCCAGAGCCTATCGTGAAGAATGGCAGACCTCCAACCTCTCACAGTATGCATTCCTTCCTCCACCAGTACACAGGGTCCTTCAAGAAGCCTCCATTGCGGAGACCACATAGCGTTATTGGAGGAAGCCTTGGCTCCTTCATGGCAATGCCCAGAAATGGAAGCAGATTAGGTAATTTGTTTTTTAAAAAATTTTCTGACTGTAGCTTATGTCCATAGCTAGGTTTTACTTGTATGCCAGTCAGCCAGCCTTTATTATCTAGTTTTTTTTGTAAGGTAAAAATCAAGTTGAGGATAAGAGGGAGAGCAGAAAGATGGAAGGGTCTAGAGAGGCAGTAGTGCTGACACTACAGAGGAATAATATTTGAAAATCTGTCCACCAGGAAGAAAGCAAAGCCCTTAAGAGGTGGATGCAGGATTTCAAGATGAATAGCAGTTTGAGATGGTGCTTAATTTAGGGTCATACTTAGTAACTCCAGATTATCACCATTTGATAGCTTAGTGTAATAATTAGTATATATGATGATTACCTGAGTTGTTACTCTTACATCACTGTCATTTTAAATATCTAGGAAAAATATATATCTGCAAGTTTCTGTTTATTTCTCTGGTCTTTTTTGATGGTTTCTTGTTTATTTATCATGTTTTGTTTTTTAAATAATTTTAAGTATAATTATTTTATAGTCTTGTGACATAATTATATTTACTGAAGTTCCTGAGGGTTTTATTCTGCTTCTTTATCTGCTTACTCTAGCCATAGTAGATTATTTTCTCATGTGTTTTGTTAACTTTAGGAGGATGAGCTTATTATCTACAGGGGGGTTTTGTCTGTGGCTTACACTGGTTCGTGAGAGATGATGGTTAAAATTTTCAGAAATTTTGCAAGCTGATTGTTAAACATAGCCATTATTAAAATTTAAATTATATACACGTACAATTAAGTAAACTAAATTAAAAACAAAGGTAATGAATACTCAAAAGTCATTATTTCCTAATTATTTTACTACACTTTACTGTTGTCTATGCTTTGGGGGTTATTTATTTCTATTACATCTGGATAGTCAAAATACTGTGTCATGGTGTGCCCATTTCCCAACTGCATGTTCAGTGATGCCATGTGGGTAGCTTGAGGTTGGCCATGAACGGAGTATTTACCCCACAGAAGTTGGAAAACACTTCAAATCAGGGCTTAATTTATTGTTCTCTTGATTGTCTAGACTAGGGGTTGGCAAATTTTTTCTGTAAAGGGCCAGGCAGTAAAAATTTTTGAGGTTTTGTGGGCCATATATGGTCTTGTTGCATAATCTTCTTTTTAAAATAATTCTTTAAAGATGCCAAAACCATTTTTAGCTCAGGGCCATACAAAAACAGGTCACATATGCTGATCCTTGGTCTAAACTTAAGAAAGTGATGTTGAAAATGTTAGTAATGCAGATTAAATTTAAAAGTGTGTTGTCTGTCTGTAGCTGTTACATTGTGAATTACACAAAAATTGAGCCATTTGAGAAGTAAATATTCTTCAGTTACTCAGAAACTATTACCTGATTCAGAAGAGAAGTTGCTCATACCAGTGACAAATGAGTGAAGTCTTGACGTAAGCCTCCATCATTTCACTTTTGTCTTGTTGACGGAAATGAAAATACAAACTGCTATCCATGTCGGAACTGTACTTGGCTCAGTAATGACATGAGCTGTTTCTTGGTTGAGTCAGATGCTACTCAAGATTTTTGATCTGTGCTAGTCTGAGATTAATATGCTCTTTTGTAGTCCTCATGCAGAAGAGCAGATTTCTTTTTTAAGTCTGCCTTTTACTGAAGATGTAGCTCTTTGAGAGTCTCGTGCCTTTCTAAAGGAGCTCTCATTTGCAGGTGGGACACCCAAGGCTTCATCTTTTATCTCAGTGTGGCTGCTAGATCCAAGCACATTCTTATCAAAATAAGAAGCCCATCCCGAGAAAGTGACAGAATCAATTTTTGCATAACAACTTTGGACTTTAAGTTCTCTCTTTGTCTTTGCTTCTGGGTATTAAACATATATTCATGCAAACTTAGCTATACATTTTAAACTATATTTTTATTCAACATTTCCTTGAGGAAGGAAGATTTTAAAATTTTGCTGGAAGTGGAAGGCATGGTTAAATTATCTTTAACATTTTAAAAATGTGGCAGTAAAGAATGCTTGGCCTCGGATGTATTAAATACCATTGGATTAGGAATTAGTCACCCAATAAATAAATTGACTTTCACTGCCATGTTAATATTTTGTTCAGATGGGATAAAATTTCTCCAGAAATCTCTGTGTCATTGAAGTATATATATATATATATTTTTTTTTTGCGGTACGTGGGCCTCTCACTGTTGTGGCCTCTCCCATCGCGGAGCACAGGCTCCGGATGCGCAGGCTTAGCAGCCATGGCTCACGGGCCCAGCCGCTCTGCGGCATGTGGGATCTTCCCGGACCAGGGCCCGAGAATCAGCAGGCGGACTCTCAACCACTGTGCCACCAGGGAAGCCCGATTGAAGTATATTCTTAAATTACATATTGGTTTATTAAAAACCATTATTACTATTTGCAGCTGCTTATCAGTGTGAAAAAGAATTTTCTCAATAATGTGTTACCAAGACAAAATACAGAAATGTATGAATTCTAAGACTGATTTGATGAGACCCTGGAGTTCAATTTTTTTGTTAAACAGTTCTTATATTTGTATAAGTAAATGTTAACTAAAAGCTCAAATTTATAATTATGAAATACTATTTTTATTTATTTTACATGTTGATATTTCATATAACATTTCATTTGAAAGAAAAGGTCCAGTTTGTTTAGTCCATTCTTTGATTCTTTTTAGTTAATATTTAATTCAGTAGAATATTTGTTGAGCCACCTACTAAGTATCATGAACTTTGTTCGGTTCTAGGAATAGAAAAGTGAATAAGCCAAATTCTTCCCCCAAGTATCTCATAACTTGGTATAAAACAACGTGAACCAAAAAATGCTCTTCAGTGCAGTAGGTGTGCTAGGTGTGGGTACAGTAGTCATCTGTGTCTGAGAGTAGAAAAGAGTTCATGAGTGCTGATGACATATGTGCATAGTTTTGAAGAATGGGTTCACCAAATTGATAAAATGAAGAAAGGCATCTCTTACAGATAAGAAAAAAAAAAGCTTATTAAAGCACTGCAGTGTGAAACAACATGATACTTTTGGGGGAGTGAATAATTCTGTGGAGAGAACTGGTGGCAAGAGATGTGTTTGAGATCTAGCAATTTTTTCTGGTGGGCTGTTCTAGATGAATTAGAGGATGATTGACCAATGCAGATTTATGAGCAGATACAGAAGTATACACGTTTGTTTTTAATATTCCCAAATGGAATTAATCTCCCTCCCCTCTACTCCCATTTATCTTTTTTTTTTTTTTTTTTTTTTTTTTTTTTTTTTTTTTTTTTTTTTTTTTTTTTTTTTTTTTTTTTGCGGTATGCGTCCTCCCCCTGTTGTGGCCTCTCCCGTTGCGGAGCACAGGCTCCGGACGCGCGGGCTCAGTGGCCATGGCTCACGGGCCCAGCCGCTCTGCGGCATATGGGATCTTGCCGCACTGGGGCACAAACCCATGTCCCCTGCATTGGCAGGCGGACTCTCAACCACTGTGCCACCAGGGAAGCCCCCCATTTATCTTTTATCCCTATTTTAAAAATATCATAATCCACCTTGTAATGTAAGTGTAATATGTTTTAGCCCCCAGTAGATTTTGTGGTACTTGTTTTGTAGTTATGATACAAAGTAGATACTCAGTGAATACTTTTTAAATTGTTGTTTTTTAACACAGGGGGGTGGGAAGCTGCATTAGCAGCTGTAAAACAGTTTTTAAAAAGAATATTCAAAGAACCAGTTCATTTGGCTCTAGACCCAGTAGCCCATTATTTCATGGAAAGAATACTAAACTAAATAAAAGATCAGGTTTCTATTTTAGGTCTGCCTTTAAGCTCTGTGACCTTTGAAAGTCATTTAACCTTTCAAGGTGTCAGTTTCCAGATCTGGAAAATAAGAGAATTGACTAAAATAATCCTCAAGTGTTATTTTCGGTCTCTAATTTTAATATTCAATTCTTGGTAATAACTTGAATGTTAGTTTTTTAAAATAACTTTTCATAATCTGAGAGCATAAAAGGATTTATACTACTGTTTTAGGACATTTGTTCTAAGTGTGCAGTTTTATTAACTGCACACCTATGGTACCCAGAATGTAAAAGACTTCTTATGCTATGATTTTTATGTGTTGGCTGTCTACATCTTACCTGTGGTGATAATAAATTAAGTGATATAGTAGAATTTAATACATCTTTTCTAAGATAAGTAATGTTTCATTTTCTGATACAGATATTGTTCATGAAAATCTAAAAATGGGATCAGATGGTGAGAGTGACCAAGCTTCTGGGACATCATCTGATGAAGTCCAGTCACCTACGGGTGTTTGTCTTAGAAATCGTATACATAGACGGATCTCAATGGAGGTACCCTTTGAAAAATACAAATATGCCTGTGTTTGTGTGTATAAATAAATATGCATATATATGTGTGTGTATATATATATATACATATATATATATATATGTATGTCAAACAGAATAAATGCCTATTTGAAAATGTTGATTAGGGCAGTGACACCTGTAAGAAAGTTGTTTCTTTGCATTAGCAAAAACTAGTCTGTGAATATTATTTTTTTCTAGTTATCTACTATACCAAGGCAAGTATACATTAATTATACTTAAACATTCTGCAAAATACTATGTAGGGTCTCTGTAAGGGATATGTGGATTTTCAAAAGTTTCAGAAATCCAGGATGATACATTAGGAAAGTCTTCTTTGTAGAAAAAAAATATATATATATATATGTATATATTTTTGGGTACATGGGCCTCTCACTGTTGTGGTCTCTCCCGCTGTGGAGCACAGGCTCCGGACGCGCAGGCTCAGCTGCCATGGCTCACGGGCCCAGCCGCTCCGCGGCATGTGGGATCTTCCCAGACCAGGGCACAAACCCGTGTCCCCTGCATCGGCAGGCGGACTCTCAACCACTGCGCCACCAGGGAAGCCCTGTAGGAAATATTTGAATTATATTTTTGAGATTCATCTAGATACTACAAATTTTATAAATATTTTATTTCAGATTTCAAAAGGTATACATAAAATAAGCGCCAGCTGTTTTTTTCCTTATATTATAAATATGGATATCACTTCCTTTATGGTTTATTATACCTACTGATCTCTGTAGCACATATAAGTTATTTCTCCATGTAAAAGGATGAAGGGCTCATTTCCTTTTCTTTGTCAATGTTATGTATAACCTTGAGGACAGAAGTTGATTATGAATATTATTATTTCCATATATATTGTAGATTAAAATAATTTTCTCCAAAAAATTGAACATGTTTTAAAATAAGAATATTGTTATTTTTTGAGTGCTATTGAGTTAATGATGATTAGGGTATTTATCCTATTGGTTGATTATATTTTCACTGATCAAAGATTGCTTCTGAATCAGTTACAGAAAACAGTATCATTTTCTAAATGGTAAAAATAGCATTTTCAAGTACTGAAATCAACTTAATATCTGTTCATATCACTGTATAAATTATATCACAGTAGTAATAAAAGGGCTTCGCTGGTGGCACAGTGGTTCAGAATCTGCCTGCCAGTGCAGGGGACACGGGTTCGAGCCCTGGTCTGGGAGGAGCCACATGCCGCGGAGCAACTAAGCCCATGTGCCACAACTGTTGAGCCTGCACTCTAGAGCCCATGCCCTAGAGCCTGTGAGCCACAACTACTAAGCCCGCGTGCCACAACTACTGAAGCCTGTGCACCTAGAGCCTGTGCTCCACAACAAGAGAAGCCACGGCAATGAGAAGCCCACGCAATGCAACGAAGAGTAGCCCCCGCTTGCCGCAACTAGAGAAAGACTGCGCGCAGCAACAGACCCAACACAGCCAAAAATAAATAAATAAATTTATTTTTAAAAATAGTAATAAAAATAATATTTCTTATTTTTCTTCACCATATATGTGATTTTCTTTATCATATGTTTAAAATTTTTATTTAATATTAGGATCTATATCTGGATTTTCTCATTCTTCCATTGAGCTATATATATTTTTTTCCCCCGAAGAGACATACTCTTGCTTATGTTTTTTTTAATTGTATAATTTAGTATCTGGAAAGACTTCCTTCTTAACACCCACGCACCCCCACATATATACTTGTTTGAGAATGTTTCTCGATATTTTCTATTTATTCTTCTAGATAAATTACAAACATTTTGTTTTGTTCCAAGAATAATGACTGTGCTTTGTTTAGGGTTATGTAAAATATAAAACTAATATGGGAGGATTATCATCATTTTATTTCTCTTATCATTTGAGAACATGATATAAATCTATACTTAAGCCATATCTCTCTCAATAAATATGTGTACAATTCCTATACATCTCAATTTTGTTTCATGGTTTGGTTACTATTTTGAACAGTAGGAATTTATTTTTAAAGGATTTATGTTTCTTGGTGTGATAATATAGGCAAGATCTCTTTTTATGTTTCTCGCAGTTCACGTAATACAGTGAAATAGAAATGCCTTTTACTTACTTCTTTCCATTGGCATAGCAATAATAAAATATTTCAACTGTCTCACTGTTGCATGCAAAATCAGACAATATCCACTTGGTTATTTAAACCAATTGCATTTTGTGGTAGACTTTGCCTATTCTTACTATGGTATAATAATGTCAAAATTATTTCCATGTTGAATTTATCAGTAAAGGGACTCAGAGATAACTGGGTTGTAGAATACCATTTCTGTTAAACTATATTGTATACTTTTGCTTACAGTAAATAAATACATTGGCATTCAGTATATTATATATAATCAATGTAGGTAACTTTACAATTGCAGTAATACTTTATAGTTATTGATCACTAAGAAATAATATATTAGAGCCCATGAATCCAAAAGTAAAATGCCCTTGTCTTTTCTGTTTGTGGTTACCTACAAATATCTTTTTTTCCTGCTTTTTTAAAGGATTTAAATAAGCGGTTATCACTGCCTGCAGATATCAGAATACCTGATGGATATCTTGAAAAGTTGCAGATAAACAGTCCACCGTTTGATCAACCAATGAGTCGAAGGTCTCGGAGAGCTTCTTTAGTAAGTTTTTAAGTCTACTATACCTGCACCATCAGATGTGGTTGTTTGATTTTCTGGGTATAAACATTTTATATTAATTTTTATATTTAATTGTTGAATAGCTAAAGTTTATTATGTTGCTTTCTGGATTTTGTCATTTTCCCTTCTTAAGGGTTTAAAGATATTATATTGGAATAGAATTTAAGGTATATTTTATTTTTTGGTAAATTTTACTGATACATGCTAGATGTACAGAATATGTACTAGATATGTAAGTATTTATTACTATATACTAGATATACAGAAAGGTACATAAGCCATAATTGTATAGCTCCATGAATTTTTGTAAAGTTAACATACCTGTGTAACAAGTACCCAGATAAATGAAATTCCAAAAATCCCAGAAAACCTGTCCTGCCACTTCTTTGTTCACTTTCTACCCTCACTTCCTTAACTTTAGCCATTATCCCTGCCTTCTAATGCCAAAGATTAGTTTTACCTATATGTTTCCCACTGTTTTGATTATATTATGTTTATAGTGTTTTAATATCAGGAAAGACTTCTTTATTCTCATTTACATACACATTCTTATTTATTTAAAAAATGCATTTGATATTCTTTTTCTGATTATTCTTAAACTTTTAAACTTTATATAATTATGAATATACAAATTATTAAAATACATTTTATTGAAATATATAAAAATGTGTATTTATACAAGTTTATATATATAGTATACAATAAATATCCTACCTATTATGTATGTATTATGTATGTACACAATGTGTATCCTTTCGTGATTGACTTCTTTTGTTCAGTGTTGTGCTTGTTTTTCATTTAGGTTATTGCATGTGGTTATGTAATTCATTTGTTTTTTTTTGTTGCGTGGTATTCCATATTTTATCCAGTCTTCTGTGGATGGACGTTTACATTTGAGTTTTTAGTTTTGGCTATGATCAAATATTGCTTCTATCACTATTCCTGTTCATGTTTTTTGGTTAACATATGTAAGCATTTCTGTTGGTTGCATATCTAGGAGTGGAATTGTTGGATCAGATTGTATGCATATAGTCAGCTCTTCTAGGTATTTTCAAAATAGTTTCCGAAGTGATTATACCATTTTACACTCCCATCACCAGTATATGAGAGTTCTAGTTGCTCTCCATGCAGTTTTTTTTAATAATAAATTTATTTATTCATTTTTGGCTACGTTGGGTCTTTGTTGCTGTGCACAGGCTTTCTGTAGTTGCGGCGAGTGGGGGCTACTCTTTGTTTCAGTGCACAGGCTTCTCATTGCGGTGGCTTCTCGTTGAGCACGGTCTCTAGGCATGCGGGTCTCAGTAGTTGTGGCACGTGGGCTCAGTAGTTGTGGCTCGAGGGCTCTAGAGCACAGGCTCGGTGCACAGGCTTAGGCATGTGAAATCTTCCCGGACCAGGGATTGAACCCGTGTCCGCTGCATTGGCAGGTGGATTCTTAACCACTGCACCACCAGGGAAGCCCCTCTCCATTCGATTTTCTGATATTGTTTCTTCTTTTTTTAAAAAAAAATTTTTTTAACTTTTCTGGTAAGTGTATAGTGCTATCTCATTGTGATTTTATTTTTCAATTTCCTGATGCCTTAAGTTGAACACCTTTCTAATATTTATTGGCCATTTAGATATCCTCTTCTTTGAATTAAGTGTTCTAGTCTGTTAATCTCTTTACTCTTGGACTTTCTGCCTTTTTCTTATTGATTTGTTAGGAATTTTTTATACATTTTGTATAAAGGACCTTTGTCAGGTACATGTCTTGCAGATGTCTTCTCCCAATCTGTAGCAGTTGACCCAGCGCTGCTTATTTAAAAAATTTTTATATATATATATATATTCTTTCCATTCATCTGTTGATGGACACTTGGTTTGCTTCCGTGTCTTGGCTATAGTAAATAATGCTTCTATGAACATTGGGGTGCATGTATCTTTTTGAATCAGTGTTTTTGTTTTCTTTGGATATATACCCAGGAGTGGAATTCTGCGCCACCAGGGAAGCCCTATATATATTTTTTTTAAATAAATTTATTTTTTTATTTTTGGCTGCGTTGGGTGTCCGTTGCTGCGCGCAGGCTTTTCTCTAGTTGCGGCGAGCGGGGGCCACTCTTCGTTGCGGTGCGCAGCCTTCTCATTGCAGTGGCCTCTCATGTTGTGGAGCACAGGCTCTAGGCACGTGGGCCTCAGTAGTTGTGGCACGCAGGCTTCAGTAGTTGTGGCTCGTGGGCTCTAGAGCACAGGCTCAGTAGTTGTGGCGCACGGGCTTCGTTGCTCCGCGGCATGTGGGATCTTCCCGGACCAGGGCTCGAACCCGTGTCTCCTGCATTGGCAGGCGGATTCTCAACCACTGCGCCACCAGGGAAGCCCAGCACTGCTTATTGAAAGGATAGCTTTCCCCATTGCAGTGTCACCTTTGACATAAATTGAGATGATTGTGTATGTGAGGATCTGTTTTGGATGACTTTAGTTCTATGGTAGAAGTATATATAAAGTGCTATGAGACAATTAAAGAGACAGCAAGTAAAATGTCTTTGCACATCACAGGCTTATAGTGCTTAAGCTGGCTCTAGAAGGATCGGTAGTTATTTGACATTCACCATTATACAACAAGGTTAAAGTGTAATACCATCTTGACTTTGGTATAGGTTTATGATCATCATAGTTTTGCATCACTGCTTAAGACATTTTTATTCAAGTAACTTTGTCATTTAATTACCAGCTTGCAAGTATTCTTTGGTTATCAATTTTTATTAAAGATCGGTACTTAAGTTTTAGAGTTAGTAAATATTTCAGATTGGGACTAAAGGTATGGTTTAATCACCAAAGCTATCATCTAAGACCTGTCTTTTTCAGTGTACATGAAATTAAGGAAAACAGTGCCCTCTAATGAATGTTAAGTGACTGGAGTTTTTATTGTGTTGAGTGTTCCTATCTACCACCCTTGCTTTTTGATCTGAAATGCCTTATAGATTTCAGATTAATCATGCCAGCTCTGTTCTGCTTTCTACTGATTCATCCTTTCCATTATCTATCTACCTTACTAAAGCCATGGTTTCTTTGAAGTTTATTAGAAGATTATTCTTCAGTACCCTAGGTTTAATAAATGTGAAGGGGAAGGATTAGGGAATGCATGGAAAGGAGATGGGAAAAGAAAAATATTCTTCACTTTTGTTAGAGCTCATGTTTCCATGGATGATATACTCTTTATCTAAAAAAAAAAAAAAGTTTTTCAAGACAAAATATAAAATTTTGGGGCTTCCCTGGTGGCGCAGTGCTTGAGAGTCCGCCTGCCGATGCAGGAGACGCGGGTTCGTGCCCCGTTTCGGGAGGATCCCACATGCCGCGGAGCGGCTGGGCCCGTGAGCCATGGCCGCTGAGCCTGCGCGTCCGGAGCCTGTGCTCCGCAAATGGGAGAGGCCACAACAGTGAGAGGCCCGCATGGCGCAAGGAAAAAAAAAAAAAAAATAAAATAAAATAAAATTTTGTCTTTCTAAAAGGATAAAACTTTGTTATTTTTTGTTTTCAATAGCAGTGTATTATAAGTAGGGTAGTAAAAATAACATAAATCCTTTGTTTGAGTAGGAAATAAGAAACCAGTCAGAGAGTTCATTTCTGGTAGAGAAAGACATAATATAGGGCTGATTGGTTCTTCTGTGAATTTATGATCATCAGCCTCAGTTGGATTCTCAGTATCGCTTGGCTGCCCTATTGTATTTCTCTGGTTAATTCTTCCCCTCTCTAAGCAGATGACCTCCCCCACTACATGATAAAGAAGAGAGAAGCCACTAACCAGCAACCCTCTCATTTTCTGAATTACACTAATTCTCCTCTTTCTTTAATATTGAGGAATTGTCCTTCTTCCTATCCCATCTCCTCAGGATGCTTAGAATATTTGTTATTCCCATACAGTCATGTATAGTCAGTCTCCCTCTCTTGCTGAATCCTTTCTATTGACTTTTTATTTAAATAAGTTTTTTTATTTTAGAGTAGTTGTAGATTTACAGAAAAATTTAAAAGATCATATAGAGAGTTCCCATATACCACATACTCAGTTACCCCTGTTATTAACATTTTACATTAGTTTAGTACATTTTTCACAACTAAGGAAACCAATATTGGTACATTACTATTAACTAAACTCCGTACTTTGCTCAGATTTCCCTAGTTTTCCACTAATATGTTTTTTCCCCAGGATCCCATCCAGAACACATTACATTTAGTCATTCTATCTCTTTAATATATATTAAAGATATTGGTTATTAGATTGGTGAAGTGTTATTTAATATTCATTTATAGTTGATAAGAAATGGAATATTCTCTTACATACTGAGTTAAACATTAGACTAGTGGGAAAGCCCATAGGCAGATAGTGATTTGTTAGAGCATTGTTGCACTTACAATGATGGCATGCCCCGTGGAAGTTTTGTAAGAGTGTTAAGTGCAGCTTTAGTAGAATAAGTCTATCCATGAAAGTTTGTCTCATTTTATTGAAGTTTAAGTTATACACATTTTAAGAATCTGCCTCTTCCTAAACAATGAGTTTTGGTTTCCTCATTCATGACTTTACCAATATATATCATATGTATTCCTTGTTTCTAAGAACAGGTGAGAAAATAGGGTATCAAGTCCTGATGTCTCTCAGAAATAATAAATATATTATGTGGTGTGGAAGTGAGGTTCAAAGTCCACCCACAACTTAATTTACCTTTGGCGTATTATGGACAGGGTTAAGGTAGTATGATGATGATGATGACAGCACATTTTTGTAAGACAAATGATCAAGTAGAATAGAGATTCTCAGTCTCTTTTCTGCCCCCCACATATCTAAGAACACATTTCTGTCAGTAACAGTAACTCGGTAAATCTCACAAGGAGGGAAATGGATGTTTGAAAAATCTCCCTTTGCCCCCAGTGTTTCTTACATACACATTCATTTTTAGAACGGCATCTGTAGAACTTTTGCACGTATTTCAGTTGTTTTGAAGCTCAATTAGAACTGCATTGCCAGCATGTTAATACATCTTTATAACTTTGATAGAGTGATTATATTGCCAGAGCCAAAGTAATCAAGAAATACCCCATAATATTTGATGCTACTTACAAGTTACCCTGAATTATAGGAATCTGGCTATTATAAATTATATTTTTGTTTAATTTTCATGTGCTTATGGTACAAGAGCTGATTGAACAGGAATTTGCTTGCTTTTCCAAAAAGCCAAGTATTCTCTTAGAGCAATGAAGTATGAGAAAAAAATGATCTTTGTTTGGAAAGCAGAATTAAGGAAATGTTTATGTTGTATTAAAATACAGAGCTTATTGTTCCATTCCTTTAGCTGTTATTTCTGTTTTTATGAGACTTTAAAAATATTCTAAAGTAATCTAGGATGGAACTCAGTCTAGACTGTGAACTTATGAAAGCAGGAATCATATCTGTCTTCTTCACCATATCCCCAGTACCTAGTATTGTGCTTGGTAAATATTGAATAAATGAGCTTTGTCCTCTGTCCTCTGAATAATTTCCGTAGGAGAGCGTGTCAACAGGCTAGTCATTATATCTATTGTTAATCTTGTCATGTTCAGCAGATAAAAATGCAAGCAAAATTTTCTAGAAATTCCATATAAAGATTCAGTAAGCAATATTTGGATGTAATAAATCCTAAAGGTTGGGAATCATTAAAATGTTGTGAGGTGGGTACACTTACTCTGAATTGGGTTGTGGCAGATAATTCCAGTATTTACCTTCTTTTTAAAAAGCAGACTTTCAGGATATTTTAATGATCTCGCTAAGTTTCATTCTTTGAAGAGTGACTCTTTGTAATGTTAATTTTTGATGCATCTCTTATAGTTTATTTTTTATATACTTTATATGATACAGTAAATCTCTACAACATTTTTATCTTTATAATCTTGAATTTATAGTTCATTTATACACTCGTTAAAGCAAATCTCAGCATTTTTGTCATAGTCACCATTGGACCAAAGTGTACTTGATCTTTTAAGGGCATGCTAGTATTTATTCACTTAAGGTAAAAGAATGAATAAGAAAATTTCCCAACTCCTGATAAGGAAAAGTTCCCAGGAATTCCCTGGTGGTCCAGTGGTTCGGACTCTGCGCTTTCACTGCTGAGGGCACAGGTTCAATTCCTGGTCAGGGAATTAAGATCCCACAAGCCACGCAACGTAGCCAAAAAACAAACAAACAAAAAAGTTCCTAGCTTGTAGTTTTATTTTTCTATGTGCTTCTTATTGTTACATAGATGATGACATTTTTATTATATTTTGGGGGGGGGACGTTTATTATTTTGTTCTTACTAGTTTCCATTTATTCTTTAAATATAGTTCTTTTTTCCTTCATAAAGAAATGTGATATGAGACTTAAAATTCATGGCAGAATAGTTCCATGTTTGTGAATTTAATCACCTGAATTCTAGAGATAGGTATAAGAAAATAAACACATTCTATCATAGTTTGTGTGACCTTGGTAATTAGCCTTTTTAAAGTGTTAAGATAATATGTAAATAGACTATAAAAACATGCAGGGCTTCCCTGGTGGCGCAGTGGAGACTCTGCCTGCTGATGCAGGGGACACGGGTTCGTGCCCCGGTCTGGGAAGATCCCACGTGCTGCGGAGCGGCTGGGCCTGTGAGCCATGGCCGCTGAACCTGCGCGTCCGGAGCCTGTGCTCCGCAACAGGAGAGGCCACAGCAGTAAAAAAAAAAAAAAAAAAAAAAGGTGTCCCAAAAAAACCATGCAAAGTCAAAAGGTCTTTCAGAATCAGGTTCTCATGCACCAGATGGTGGGCTATTTGCCACATTTTCCATATTAAAATAAAAAACTCCATTTGTATTTAGCAGGTGTTGTCTAGTGTAGTTTTACCTTATCGTTCTGTATAATTATTGATAATAGAAAGCAAGGACTTAATATCTGTGAGTCATATATAAGACAGTACATGGGTGGATGGTGCATGATGGTTCAAAAATCTCACTTTCTTAATTAATTTTTTTTTTTTTTTTTGCGGTATGCGGGCCTCTCACTGTTGTGGCCTCTCCCGTTGCGGAGCGCTCCGGACGCTAAGGCTCAGCGGCCATGGCTCACGGGCCCAGCCGCTCTGCGGCATGTGGGATCTTCCCGGACCGGGGCACGAACCCGCGTTCCCTGCATCGGTAGGCGGACTCTCAGCCACTGCGCCACCAGGGAAGCCCTAATTAAATTTTTTTTTTAAATACCATATATAGAGAAAAGTCTTTAAGAGTGCAGAAAGAAGCAATTTTTCAGTCATTCAATAATACGGCCTGTGACCACAGTTTTCATTAGTTTAACAAAATTGAATTAAGTACTATTAGATATGTAGTTTTCCTCATAGCTTTTATTTTATTTTTAATTTATTTATTTTATTTATTTATTTTTGGCTGTGTTGGGTCTTCGTTGCTGCACATGGGCTTTCTCTAGTTGGGGTGATCTGAGGGCTACTCTTTGTTGCAGTATGTGTGCTTTTTATTGCAGTGGCTTCTCATTGTGGAGCACAGGCGCTAGGCACGCGGGCTTCAGTAGTTGTGGCACAAGGGCTCAGTAGAGCGCAGCCTCAGTAGTTGTGGCGCACGGGCTTAGTTGCTTCGCAGCATGTGGGATCTTCCTGGACCAGGGCTTGAACCTGTGTCCCCTGCATTGGCAGGCGGATTCTTAACCACTGCACCACCAGGGAAGTCCCTGCATGGCTTTTAAATTGATACATATCCTTCTAACAAAAGGATAGAAACAGTCTTTGAGAGGCCTCTGCTACTTCTGGCCATTCAGGTTGGGGCAGTTTATCCTTTTGTTCCAAGTGGTGAGAGATGTTAAGTCAAATTGTCAAGTATCATTTTAATTTTATTCAACACCTCCAGAAAAAATTGTGTATTTAAACGTCCAGAATTTGGCTAAAACATAGTATTTAATGATCCAGGCTTATTTATACACCTTTGAGAGCTGAGGTTATATATAAAAGAACATTATTCCTTTCACTGGCTATTTATTTAAGGGCATTAATATCACTCTAAAGTGAGAAGTGAATTTTTAGATGATTATTGCCTTTTGCACTATCTACAAAGGGTTACTAGAAAGCAGTTTAAGAAAATTCTTATTCTTCTCCTCTGTTTAACTTTTTTCCCCCTGATTTCTGCTCTCAGTCCCTAAATTTTTATCACTTTGTTTTTTCCTTTTTTCCTAAATCTTTTGTGTTAGGGTTTTTTGTTCTGTTTGTTTTTAGTTTTTAAATACTGGGTTTCCATTACATATTTGAGTACTCCATATATCTCATTTATTGACTCCATAGAAAGTAGGCAAACAATCTCAAGGTTTAAAAGCAATGGATTTAAGAACTCACTTTTAAACCCCTTTTTGGGGGATGGAGGGGACTGATTTAGATTTATATTGCTTCTTCTGTGTTAGCCATTTCCTGATTCATAATAGAGTGTGACTTGCAGTTGTCTTTTTTATTATATTTTGGTGGGAAAACCTGAAATAAATAGTATTTTGTTTTTTGCAGGCCTTCCTAGGGAACACAAAGATTGGTGAAGGAAAATATGTAGGAAAATTATTTATTTTGCAGTGTTGTTAAAAAGAAAATCATGTAGTTACCTTTTATAAAATTCTTTAGTATCTTAAAATGCCTGTGGTATCTTAAAATTTCAGGATCTTAAAATAGGACAAAATTTTTTCATAGCAGAATTTTTTCTAATTAATTTTTATTGGAGTATAGTTGCTTTACAATGTTGTGTTAGTTTCTACTGCACAGCAGAATGAATCAGCCATACATATACGTATATTCCCCTCCCTTTTGGATTTCCCTCCCATTTAGGACACTACAGTGCATAAAGTAGAGTTCCCTGTGCTATACAGTATGGTCCCCTCAGTTGTCTATTTTATACATAGTATCAGTAGTGTATATGTATCAATCCCAATCTCATTTCTTCCCACCCCACCCCTTCCCCCCTTGGTATCCATACATTTGTTCTCTACATCTCTATTTCTGCTTTGCAAATAAGGTAATCTATACCATTTTTCTAGATTCCACATATATGCATTAATATATATTTTTCTCTTTTTTATTTTTATACAACAGGTTCTTATTAGTTATCTGTTTTATACATATTAGTGTATATATGTCAATCCCAATTTCCCAATTCATCCCCCACCCCTGGCCCTCTTTCCCCTCTTGGTGTCCATACGGTGTTCTCTACATCTGAGTCTCTATTTCTGCCTTGCAAACCAGTTCATCTGTACCATTTTTCTAGATTCCACATATATGCGTTAATATACGATACTTGTTTTTCTCTTTCTGACTTATTTCACTCTGTATGACACTCTCTAGGTCCATCCACATCTCTACAAATGACCGAGTTTTGTTCATTTTTATGGCTGAGTAATATTCCATTGTATATATGTACCACATCTTCTTTACCCATTCCTCTGTTGATGGACATTTAGGTTGCTTCCATGTCCTGGCTATTGTAAATAGTGCCACTGTGAACATTGTGGTATGTGTATCATTTTGAATTATGGTTTTCTTTGGGTATATGCCCAGTAGTGGTACTGCTGGATCATATGGTAATTCTATTTTTAGTTTTTTAAGGAATCTCCGTACTGTTTTCCATAGTGGCTGTATCAATTTACATTCCCACCAACAGTGCAAAAGGGTTCCCTTTTCTGCACACCTTCTCCAGCATTTATTGTTTGCAGATTTTTTTTTTTTTTTTTTTGCGGTATGCGGGCCTCTCACTGCCGTGGCCTCTCCCGCCGCGGAGCACAGGCTCCGAACGCGCAGGCCCAGCGGCCATGGCTCACGGGCCCAGCCGCTCCGCGGCACGCGGGATCCTCCCGGACCGGGGCACGAACCCACGTCCCCCGCATCAACAGGCGGACTCTCAACCACCGTGCCACCAGGGAAGCCCTGTAGATTTTTTGATGATGCCCATTCTGACCAGTGTTAGGTGATAGATATCTCATTGTAGTTTTGATAATAGCAGAATGTTTTTTGTTTGTTTTGTGGTACACGGGCCTCTCACTGTTGTGGCCTCTCCCGTTGCGGAGCACAGGCTCCGGACGCGCAGGCTCAGCGGTCATCGCTCACGGGCCCAGCCGCTCCGCGGCATGTGGGATCTTCCTGGACTGAGGCACGAACCCGTGTCCCCTGCATTGGCAGGCGGACTCTCAACCACTGTGCCACCAGGGAAGCCCCTGTTTGTTTGTTTTTATTTATTTTTGGCTGTGTTGGGTCTTTGTTGCCGTGTGCAGGCTTTCTCTAGTTGCGGCGAGTGGGGGCTACTCTTCGTTGTGGTGCATGGGCTTCTCACTGTGGTAGCTTCTCTTGTTGCGGAGCACGGGCTCTAGGTGCGCGGGCTTCAGTAGTTGCAGCATGCGGGCTGAGTAGTTGTGGCTTGTGTGCTCTAGAGCATAGGCTCAGTAGTTGTGGCACACAGGCTTAGTTGCTCTGCGGCATGTGGGATCCTCCCTGACCAGGGATTGAACCCGTGTCTCCTGCATTGGCAGGTGGATTCTTAACCACTGCGCCACTAGGGAAGTCCCTATAGCAGAATGTTACTCTATCTATGTAAAAGATGGGTTGACAATTTTAATTGTGAACTTTGATATTTTTGAACCTTTGAATGTTCCAGTTTTTAAAATTTATTTTAAAATTTGACAGATGTTCAACAATTTAATTATAATCAGATTTTTCTATTCCAAGACACTCTTCAGAGCAGGAGAGTTTCAGAAATTGAGGCAGTGATGAATTGAAATTTTAAGAATACTAAATTCATAATTGTTTGCTTTCAGTCAGAAATTGGGTTTGGAAAAATGGAAACCTACATCAAATTGGAAAAGCTTGGAGAGGTAAGTTAATACTTATTTCGAACATGTAAGGTGCATTTTTTTCTTGTTCATCATCTAAAAGATTATATCTTGTTCTGAAAAAGCAACAGAGTGTTAGAAGGAAAAACCCTTTAATTCTTGAAATCATCCCATCAGTGTGAGAAGAAATGAATTTTTTTAATAGCCTTATAACCTGCTATTGAAGCATAAAATATTGTGCTTTCTTGGTAACAAAATAGACATTTATTTGTTAGTTAGCTTCCTGGTATTCTTTGTGCCGTCATGTGGGAAATTGCATGTGTTCAAACTTGTGAAAAATCAAAATACTATCTTTAAGGTTAAAGACACATCTCATTAAAGGTTAAAGAAGTGCTTGACCCATAAGACCTTGGTTTTCTTGAAGTTGCTACTAGTACTGACTAATTTTGAAATGGTCTACCTCCCAGAGTGAGAAAGTGAGAAGAAAATAATAGAATTAGTTACTAGGGAGGCCTTAAGGGAGTTTGAGGACTATCCTGGAAATGATAGAAGAAATCTATAGAATATATTTGTTTTTTAAAGGAGAGCTCTAGCATACAAAGATTCTGAAAAGTCTGAAAACGGGTAAAGTTTCACAATATGTTAAATTTTCAGTTTTCACTTACTGTGCTTAATTAATTTCCTCAATCTCCACATACCATTGCAGTTAAAGTACCTTTGATTCCAAATCTGTTGATTCAGTTATTAATCTAATACGAAGTACAAAAAGTAAATTAAATATTCTCCCTATGTTTTCATACCTTTGAAGCACTCTGTAGGGTTGTAAGAGTAGGGAAGCTGTGCGTATGGAACTGAAAGTCCTCTTAGCTATAGGAAAACCAAGATTAATCATGGTGGGGTTTTCCTTGCAAGATAGAATTTAACACATGCTTAGAAATTAGAAATTTAGTTAGGGCTCTTTGTTGTATAGATGATATAGATAGACTCATGATATTTTTGATGTCTTTCAAAAATATATTTTGTAGGGTACATATGCAACAGTATATAAAGGAAGAAGTAAATTGACAGAGAATTTGGTGGCATTGAAAGAGATTCGGTTGGAACATGAAGAAGGTGCACCCTGCACAGCAATAAGAGAAGGTATAATTTGTACTTTTGTGAGCAGAATGTATTATGAAATTTATATAGAATATTTTAAAACCAAAGCTATGTAATAAGAGTTCATTTTTTGTAAGTACAAGGAGCTCAGATATAGAAATAGTACATGACTGGAAAATATATGCCACTACAGCTTATGGCATCTCATTGAGGAGAAAGAATACAATAAAACAAGGCCCTGGGGGGGAAAGCAATATCTAAAGCTGAAATATTTAATAAAAGGAATTAGTTAGATACATTATTGTACTGCTTATAATGAAGTACTATGAAGTCATTAAAGATTGTTGTCACAGACAAATATTTGACATTGGGAAATGTTATATATTGGTGCATGGGCGAAAGCTAACTATAAATAGTATATACAGGATGTAAATATATTTAAATGGTACGATTTTTTTAAAAAGATTATCCAGAAAATAGTTTGAGGCAACTGACAAGGAATTTGAAGGAAAAAAAGGTACCTTGGACTTTATGTCTAAATTAATCCTAGAAGTCTCAATAAGTTAACATTTGAGAAAAAAAGATGTCATGGAGAGTATTAATGTAATATTGAGGATATTTTTTTTTTTTTTGCTGTATGCGGGCCTCTTACTGTTGTGGCCTCTCCTGCTGTGGAGCACAGGCTCTGGACGCGCAGGCCCAGCGACCATGGTCCCTGGCCCCAGCCGCTCCGTGGCATGTGGCATCCTCCCAGACCGGGGCACGAAACCATGTCCCCTGCATCGGCAGGCGGACTCTCAACCACTGCACCACCAGGGAAGCCCCTGAGGATAATTTAAGTATTAAAAATATCAAACCCAGAACCATAAAAGAAAAGAAAAAAATTGATTCTATTAAAATTTCTACTACAGATCCCTTTGGTGGATTATTGTTTTAAATTTAAGAGACTCCTAAACTCAGTCATTCATATGTTAAACTTAGGATTTTTTTTAAAAAGACTGGCTACCACAGATTAAGTAATTGGCTTTCTTTTCTGTTTTGCAGTTTCACTATTAAAGGATCTAAAACATGCAAATATAGTAACGTTACATGACATTGTTCACACAGATAAATCTTTGACTCTGGTCTTTGAGTATCTGGTAAGCATTTACTAAATGATAAAACATAGCAAGTTGGATTTTTTAACAGCCCCGGGGACATTATTGTTATTAGTATTTAATTAAATTATGTGTGGTGCATTCAGTATCTTTCCTCAAAAAACAACTTTATTTTTCTGTAAAAGAATATGTATATATATATGTATTTATAGCTGAATCACTTTGCTTTCCACCAGACACTAACACAACATTGTAAATCAACTATACTTCAATTTAAAATTTTTTTTTTTTTTTTTTGCGGTACGTGGGCCTCTCACTGTTGTGGCCTCTCCCATTGCGGAGCACAGGCTCCAGACGTGCAGGCTTAGCGGCCATGGCTCACAGGCCTAGCCTTTCTGTGGCATGTGGGATCTTTGCGGACCGGGGCACAAACCCGTGTCCCCTGCATCGGCAGGCGGACTCTCAACCACTGCGCCACCAGGGAAGCCCCCCCGCCAAAAAATTTTTTTTTAAAAACTAAACGCTATTAAGTAAATCAGTCATGCCTTCTCAAAACTATGTATCACATAGTAAAGTGCTGTATTTTTTCAGGATAAAGATCTAAAACAGTACATGGATGACTGTGGAAACATCATGAGTATGCACAATGTTAAGGTATGCTTTAGTGTGTCATTTTAAATTTTATTTAAAGTACAAAATACTAGACTGGAAATACCATTCTGTACCGTCAGGAGGAAAAGTAACATAATTACATGTTTTCTTATCTGAAAAATATCTAAAGATGCAAGTAATGCTAGAAAAGTTTGGTATAATAGTGCCAGATGAAACCCAAGAGTAAAAGTAAAATCAAATGAAAACCTTTGATACAGTTGTGTTCTTACAGTAGGTTTCTTTGACCTGATATACTCCAAATTTAGCAAAGATTTATTTATCCAAACATAGTCAACAGTTTGTGAGAAACTGTTCTGGAAATAGGCTGTCCCGGTTGTATTTTTGAGACAGTTCCAGTTCTGTAGGTAGTAACTTTAAACTTATATACTTTTAAAAACAGTTAAGTTTGGTATAAAGGAGAGCCAGTTTCTTTTAGTAAAAGACAGTTCAAAACACATGGGTAACACATTGCTAAGAATTTTAGAATAGGGCTTTCAGTCTCTTTCCATATTTTTTCTATGAGAATTATTTTCATCATATTTCACATTTTGTTTTGCAAGGTGTACTGAATCTCATTTGTGTTTATTTTTGTTTGTGGCTTTTATGTTGTTTTTCCTGCTTTCATATTAGCAGTAATTTGGAAAGAAAATTGTCCTTAATCATCATAATTCGACAAAGATTTGAGAAGTTTATATGTCTTAAGCCAGGTTTACATTCCTGGCTTAAGTTGTAGAATATTTTATTCTCTGTTTAACTAGCCCCTTATATTTTTTCAAACATAAAAAGTAACGGGAATATTTGGAAATAGTAATTTAAGAGTTTTCAAAACATATGAATATGTAGAGTGTAGAAACTCTGCTAATTAGATTTTCTTCAGGCCCATTGTTCACCTGCTGTCTTGGCTTATTCTTGAAGTTCTAATGCTATTTTTCACCTTCAAGAAAACCCAGGGTACAGTCCTGAATCCTCTTCTTTGTTAACCACAAAGAATCAAAGACCTCCTGTGTTTCATATTCTTTTTTCCACCAAAATCCACAACAAAAATTCTCCCATTAGCCTTATAGGAATTGGTTTTCTCAAAGAGCCATTCAGAGCTCTACAGTGCCAATTCCCTTTTCTGAATCATAGCAGATTTTGAAGGCTGAGTAGGAGGTGCTGAAAGTAAAGTACCCAGAAGGTGGGTGATAGAAGCTTGTTTAGGTTATTTTAGGTTATTTTTATAGCACATAATTTGCCAGAGCTATGCAACACCATTGTTTGACATCTCAGAATGTTCATAAAACCACCAATTCCATTGCCTTATTTTAAAGACGTTGTCCCACAATAGGTTTTTTGGGGGGGGAGTAGGGTGGGGTAATGGTAGAAGGTTGTTTGTTTTGCCAGAATTTCATAATTAAACTGTAAGCCTAATTAGTAGCCCTGTAAATTTATGAGGTACATTTATTTAAAGTCATTTTCAGTAACAAGTGAACTATTGCTACTAAGACAAAGTTTCATTTCGCTTTGTTCACTCTAAAAAGATACGTAGATGGTTCAAATAGAATAATAAATTGTAAAATTCAGACAATAGGTATGTAAGGAAAAGGATGTGGTTCCTTTTTTTTTTCTCTTATTGTTCTAGGCCAGTTGCTTTTCTGTTTACCATAACTTATACCAAAGTATATCTTATTATCTGTAAGACTAATTTCTATTTTTGTTTCCGTAGCTGTTTTTATACCAAATTCTACGTGGTTTGGCATATTGCCACAGAAGAAAGGTGTTACACCGAGACTTAAAACCACAGAACCTCCTCATTAATGAAAAAGGAGAATTAAAGCTAGCAGATTTTGGTATGGAATGTATGAGATATTTATAAATAGTTCCAGGTGTTTAAGTTTAAAAGAACAACCGTTGACACTGTATGATTGCTTTTATGTGGGTTTGGAAGTGTTCTCTGTAGCTCATGGAATAAAATATTTGAAAATTTTGGTGGTGAGTTATATTAGTGAATGCTAACAGGCATTGGTTCTCAGGTATGGTCCATAGACCCCTTAGCATCCTGAGACCCTTTCAGGGGATCTCCAAAAGAATAATATATTCTCAAAATTATATTAAAAGTTTACTTGCCCTCTTCACTGTGTTAATATTTGCGTTGATTATCCAAAAGTAAGAAGGGATAAAACTACTGGTACCCTTAGTATAAATCAAGGCACTCGCACCAAATTATACTTAGTAGCCATTGTATTCTTCACCACTATACACTTGTAGGAAAACACTTTTTAAGAGGTATCAGATGAAGCAGTAAAATTTATTAAATTTTATTAAATCTCCATTTTTGAGTAGGTGTCTTTTGAGTATTTTGTGTGATGAAATGGGAAATATACATAAAACACATTTGCTGCACACAGAAATACTATGGTTATTTCAAGGAAAAGTGCTTGTGTAATTATATGAGTGCAAACTGAACTAGCCCACCCCACCACCTTTTTATTTTAAGAAGCATCATTTTTACTTGAAAAAAATGACCAATAGACAAACTGGTTACTCAGACTTAGGTATTTGGCAGATGCTTTCTTAAAAAATGAATGAAGTGAGCCTTATCATTTCAAGGATAACAACTATGAAAGTATTTCTTGACGATAGTAAAATTTGAGTTTTCAAGCAAAAATTAGATTTTGGAAATTTGGATCTGCCTTTTTTTTTTTTTTTTTTTGCGGTGCTCGGACCTCTCACTGCTGTGGCCTCCTCCCGTTGCGGAGCACAGGCTCCGGACGCGCAGGCCCAGTGGCCATGGCTCACGGGCCCAGCTGCTCCGCGGCATGTGGGATCTTCCCGGACCTGGGCACGAACCCGTGTCCCCTGCATCGGCAGGCGGACTCTCAACCACTGTGCCTCCAGGGAAGCCCTGGATCTGCCATTTTGAATTTGATAGCTTCCCAGTACTTGAAGACTTTTCTGGTGAGATCAGTGGTGACGTTAACAAATATGATTTTTTTTGATATGCTAGAGAAATGTGTAAATATTTGTAATATCTGAATAGCCTAGAGAACCAGATGACCGATGCATGGTATTACAGAATCATGCATAGGTAAAATACCCATTTAAAGTGCAGGATAGACCAGTGGATTTTAATGTAGCAAAAGTATTAGAAGTTGATTGATATAGTTCCAAGTAACCATATAATCTTTAAGAAGCTAAATATTTTCTAATTTTGAGGCAGTATCAAAAAAGTATATGCACAATTATCAGAAAGGCTATTAAAATGCTCTTCTTTCTAATTTCGCATCTGTGTGAAACCTGATTCGCTTTATATATAACTGCAGTCAAAGTTAACATCACAACAACAGATTGAATGCAAAAGGAGAATCCAACTGTCTTCTATTAAAATAGACTACAAAAATGTAAAACAAGGCCATTCATACTAATTTTTATTTTATTTTGGAAAAAATACTTTTCATAAAAATACTCATGTTAACATATAAATGGTGTTTTTAAGGAAGAAGTTTTAGATTTTTCTGTTTTTCTAATATGCAAATATCAGTAAATATAATCTACATAAATAAAAGCTCTTTGGCTCCTCAGTAATTTTTAAGAGCCTAAAAGGGGTCCTGAGACTAAAGAGTTTAAAAGTCATTACTGAAAGGGATTCCTTTAATATGCCTGCCACCATGCTTTTTTTAAAAAAATAGTTTTATTTGTTTATTTTTAAATTTAATTTATTCATTTGACTGCATTGGGTCTTCATTGCTGTGCGGGCTTTCTCTAGTTGCAGCGAGCAGGGGCTACTCTTTGTTGTGGCACGCGGGCTTCTCATTGCAGTGGCATCTCTTGTTGCAGAGCGCGGGCCCTAGGAGCATGGGTTTCAGTAGTTGTGGCTCACGGGCTCTAGAGCACAGGCTCAGTAGTTCTGGTGCATGGGCTTAGTTGCTCCTCAGCATGTGGGATCTTCCTGGACCAGGGATCAAACCCATGCCCCCTGCATTGGCAGGCAGATTCTTAACCACTGCACCACCAGGGAAGTCCCTGCCACCATGCTTTGTATTTATTTATATGCTTAATAATTTAATTAGTAGCTGTCTTGTCTGTCTCTCTTTAGCTAATCCAGTTATAAGGGACTAGAAAGGTGAAATAAAATTACATGTTTTTGGCTTCTAGGGAGTAAACTTTTTTATATTGAAGGAACTCCATATAGTAACTTTTGTTTTTTTTTTTTTAATATCACACATTCTGAGAGTTTGCGTACTGTAACAGAAGTTAGTTTTTAAAAGCCCATGCAGTTTTTCATAGTATTTATCATTTTTCATAAGTGATTATAGTAGTTTTACTTTTGGAATGTTTCATTAATGTGATAAATATTAGTGTTTCAAGTATTACTCTGTTAGTAACAGATTAAAAATTCACTGTTATTAAGTGGTGAATTTGTTCTGAAAATTCCTATACTTTTATTCATTTAACACTTTTCCATTTGTTTGAAAGGTAGGTTGCTATTTAAAAGGAATTGGGTAGGTCACATGAGTCTAAATGAGAAATTATAAGTCATTTCCATATGCTTACATAGAGTCTCTAGGGCATAGTTTATGTTGTTATTTTCCTAGTAATTGTTATTCTCTTTCTCTCTTTC
>NW_006780221.1:234158-258520 GCF_000442215.2 Lipotes vexillifer
TTTTGGCCAGCATTTACTGCTCCTTATTCCTTAATCCCCAAATGAATGGCAGTGATGGAGAAACCCTGCTTGGCTATAAGATATGCAGAAAGAATGGCAAAAGCCATCAAAAATGTACTTTTGGTGGGGGAATACTATGAGTGCTTTAAATTTTTACCTCTACAAACCAAGCCAAGCAAATTTTATTTGTCCACCAGCCAACAGGAAAATCTAATTATTCCATGAGATAGTACAATGAATTTTTTCTCTATTGCTTTTAGTTATTTATTTTTTTATTGGTTTCATAGTAAGTATACTTTGGACACAAGTAAGGGAGAGTCATATAACTGAGTATTTTACAATAAATTGTTCTTGATCTCTATGACCTACTTTTCCTGTGATGAGGGAAGTATTAATATAAATAGACATTTTCATTAATAATAGAAAATGGTTTATATAATAATACTGTATCACAATTAATTTGGTTTGGAAGAAATTACTGTGTATTTCATTTCATGCCAAAATTGCAAATCTAATTGTGAACTGAATCAGAAGCCTGTTTGAGCAAGCATGGTAGTTTAGAATTCTCTCAGGAGGTGGAGTATAAGGTACTGAGGAAACTATAACTGCAATTGCTTTGATGCTATATGTATAGCATTAGCAAACTTGCAGCCTTGTCCTTTCCCCCATATAACCCAGTATTACATCAGGAAGAGAAATCAGAAAGCTGCTTCCATTTGCTAATTACCAAAATTTGTTGAATTTATTTTACCAAGTTGGGGTGGTAGAGTAAAACCTGTAATAAAACAGTGTCAACATTGTTTCAGTTACATCCTTTAGCCCTTATACTTAATGAAAATAGTATGAGTACTGCCTAATTTTTTAAATTTCTGGTTTCATTTGGGTGACTTTATCCAGTTTAACAAAGTATTGAATCATCCTTTTATTACATTTTTCTTATTTAATATTTTAATCAGATACAATAGTTACAACAGAAATCACAGCCTAAAAATGAATTATTCCTTGTTGTTTGAAATAAACTGTATGTTAAAATAAATTTATATTCTTCATATATCTTTTAAAGTTACTTCTTTAGGTGATCAGAATTTGGAGGCATAGAGGTAATAAAAGCAACTCTCTTACGCCAGTGGCTCAAGAGGTAAAGTTGTGAACTCTTGCCTTTATTTCTAGATAACCAGTGAATTTCATATTAAATTGGCAAAGGAATGGTTCGTGTTTTACGTTATCTACAGCAATTAATAATATCCAAAGACAGTGAGGTTCACCTTATTTTAAAATTAACCATGTAACTTAAAACTTAGAAAGTACAGAATTACATTGTATTTTATTCCAAGGAAACTTTCTCTAAATATAAACTTCTGCAAGGGAATTGTCAATAAAACTTAACAGGATCATGAACCAGTAACTTCATGGTTTTTGCTAAGAATTGATATAGCAAATGGAAGTTGGAATCAGGTTAAAAGGTGACAAATGTCATTGGCCTGTTTTGCATTAATTTAAATCCAAGTAGGAAATAATTTTGGCATAATAATTCGTGGATAGAAGGAGGGTATCTGAAGTTTTGATTAGCCCAGATACTGTACCAGGTGCATTCACTCATAAAAGTAAGCATGGTCTCTGAATGTGGAATTATTATTATTTAGTTTAATAAATAATAGGATTTGCTGACCCAAGACCACACACACTCAAAAAAAAAATTCAGAAAACTAATTTTGTTAAGCCTCAAACAGGTATAGAGTAGCCATCTCAGGCATCCTTATGACTGGAGTCATGGTGAGAATATGGACTGGGAAATGCATTCCAGCTATTTCTTAATTGTTCTCTTTTCCCTGTGAAGGACTAGCCAGAGCCAAGTCAGTTCCCACAAAGACCTACTCAAATGAAGTTGTCACACTGTGGTACCGGCCACCTGATGTGCTTCTCGGTTCCTCAGAGTACTCAACACAGATTGACATGTGGTAAATATATGCAGATGTTACTGCCATTTATAATTTTGAAAGAATGTAGCCATTAACACAGGGCATACTGATAGATATTTGGCTTTAAGGAGATAAAATATAAGCAACGATTAAGACTTCTGGCAAGTAAGATCACCTAGGTTTAAATACCAATTCAACCACTTATAGCTATATGACAACCTTTTTGAAATTATTGACCTGTGCCTCAGTTTCCTCATTTAAGGAAATGGGAATAGTAACAATAACTACTTTAAAAGGCTGTTCTGTGGATAATGTTAAGACCAAATGAGCTAATGTATGTAAAGCACTTTGAAGAGTGTCTGGTACATAGTAATTTAAAACAAAATTTATTTTTATCATCATTTAATATTCACCAAAACCCACTTGCTTTAAGTTGATCTAAAAATAATATTGAAAAAATACCATAGGCATCTTCCTCACATAGCACTTTGATCATGACACTCCTTTATTTAAATATGTTTGCTGCTTCCCCATTTATTGCCTATACAATAAGGTACAGTTCTTCAATCTGATACTTGATCTCCATAAAATGTCTCTAAACTACCTTTTTCAGTTTATTTCAGACTATTCTCCACAGACGTTTCCTTTTAGCCAAGTGGCTACTCACTATATTTCATAAATAGCCTGGGTTTTCCCACCTTTGCTCTTGTGTTCATACTAGTTCACCCATCTGGAATGCCTGCTCTTTTTCTATAACGGGCCTGTGCCTAGGGCCTTCAAAACATAGTTTTTCATAAATCCTTTCTGAATATAACCTAGCCTCCCGTGGTAATTCCTTCCTCTGAACTGTGGTTATACTTATTGCTTGCACCGTTCGTATAGTGATAAATCATATACTTCGTTCTGTTTTGTCTTGGGTTGAACATTTATATAATTAATTTTTGTATTATGTAACATTTCTTTCTTTTATAAACTTTTTTAAATTGTAGAAAAATATATACAACCAAATTTACCATTTTAACCATTTTATGTGTACAGTTCTCTGGCATTAAGTACATTTACATTGCTGTTTAAGCGTCACCACCATCAGTCAACAGAATTTTTCCATCTTGCAAACTGAAGCTGTGTACTTACTAAATAGTAACTGCCCATTTCCCTCTCCCTCCACCATTCTCCTTTCTGTGAATTTGACTTTTCTAAGTGTCTCACTAGTGAAATCATACTGTATTTGTTTTTTTGTGACTGGTTTATTTTACTTAGCATAAATGTCTTCAAGGTTCACCCATGTTGTAGATGCAAGTATCTCTTTGAGTCACTGCTTTCAATTCTTTTATATACTTAGAAGTAGTATTGCTGGATCATATGGTAATTCTGTTTTACATTTTTTTTTAAGTAACCACCATACTGTTTTCCATAGTGGCTCCATTATTTAATCTTCTATATAACATTTTAAAATATAAAATTAAATTATTATACAATTGCTTCATTGTGAGCCCTTTAAAAGAAGGACTGTGTTTTAAACTCATATGTATTCACACAGATCCTAGAAGACAGTATCTATTAGCAACCCTCTATCCATTTCTCTTCCTTCTCAACTCTCTCCCTCTCTCTCTCACTCTCGCTCTCGCTGTCACTCACACACACTCTTCACCCTGCATCTGTGTGTTCCGTCTCTGCTTCCTGCATAAAAACACCTTGAAATATTTGCTTCTCCCTAGCCCTGCTAACCACTACCTAATACATAGTAAGCTTTATATCACTATTAGCCATTGTTAGTGGTGTTCTTCAAGATCATGCAGAAGAGGGCTGGACATTTTAAGTGGAGAAAATGGTTAAGGCAGTATGGAAGTTGAGACAAATAGGGTAAATGTTAAGAAATTAGTCGGATCTGAAAAAAAATCTCTGCAGATTTTCTAGGAGGCTAGTACAAAATTCTCCAGAGAGGCAACCTTAATAAGGAAAAGATTCTTGTGCTTAATAATAAATAAATGGTTTGCTCATCTTTTTTTTTTTAATGCTACATTTTGTAGGGGTGTTGGTTGCATTTTCTTTGAAATGGCTTCTGGAAGACCTCTGTTTCCAGGATCAACTGTGGAAGATGAACTGCACTTAATTTTCCGACTGCTAGGTAACAGAACTCTCTTCCCAGTGATTTGTTACGTATAATTGAGTAGCTAGATAAGACTATATCTTTAAAAAAAAATATTTATAAATTTGATACTGAGACTAACATAAATAGCTGTTATAAGAATTATAATTAGCATAATTACAATAAAGATAGATCCTTCTAGGTAACTTCTGCTTTTTATTTACCAAGTTCTACCTTTGCAATAATGATTGTATGGAAGAACAGAGAAGAGAAATATTATTGAAAATTGCCTTTTAGCACATTATTAGGAAATATTTTAGCTTAGGTGTCAATTAGACATTTTTATGGCATCATTGCTTAGTCCAAAAAAAAGGTCTGTATGTTTACTATTTCTATCTTTTTAGTTTCAGTTGAAATAATCAAATTATCTACTAAATATAAATTGTTCTTTAAGATGCTTTCTTAGTTCTCTCTATTTATATATATTTGCCTGTATAAAAATTTCTATATACTTATAAATATATATATTTTTAAATTCAGGAACTCCATCTCAGGAAACTTGGCCAGGTGCTTCTTCAAATGATGAGTTCAAGAACTACAACTTTCCAAAATATAAACCACAGCCTCTAATTAACCATGCACCCAGGTATTTTTTTTTTTTTCCTCTAAGTGAAAGGTGGGGAACCCACCTGTTTTTTTTGGTTTTTTATTTTTTAGTCTCTTGAAGCATTAGCCACAGTAAGGATTCAGGGGAAAATACATGATACACATACATATGTGATACACAGTTCTTAAATATTTTAGGATTTAATTTCTTCCTTCCTGTGTCATATTAATTTTATAATTCAGTGAGCAAGAATTACCAAAGTATGTAAGTCCACAGAATTGAACTGTAAATAAAATGAATATAGAATATATATAATAAAATTCTAGGGCTTATGTAGATTGTTCCATTTCCTGGAAAGAAGACATTGATTAATGCCGTATTCAATACTGTGAAGACCATGATGAAGTTTGCTTTGCTGTCTACACAATTATTCTATATGTATTTACTTAGAAAAACCTAAGAATGTGTTATAAGTAAAATCTTGACTCCTACACAAGATGACCCATCAGCATTTCAGTCAATGAATGACAATTTGTATTTGAAGATTATAAACTCTTTGTGACCCTTCATATCCTATATGTTGGCCATCTGATTAAAGTTTCTTTTCAGACCTACCTCAGATCCATCCAAGACTCCCATTACAGTTTGAGTCAGGGTGGTCGTCCCTGGTGGTGCAGTGGTTGGGAGTCCGCCTGCCAATGCAGGGGACATGGGTTTGAGCCCTGGTCTGGGAAGATCCCACATGCCACAGAGCAACTAAGCCCATGCACCACAACTACCGAGCCTGTGCTCTAGAGCCTGCGAGCCACAACTACTGAGCTTAAATGCCACAACTACTGAAGCCCACGTGCCTAGAGCCCGTGCTCTGCAACAAGAGAAGCGACTGCAATGAGAAGCCCATGCACCACAACTAGAGAAAGCCCACGCGCAGCAACAAAGACCCAACCCAGCCAAAAATAAATAAATATTTATTTAAAAAATATTTTTCACAACATATTTACTTATGGAATGTATTACATTTTCAATAAGTAACATAGAATAACCCCTTTGACTGTATTTTTTCATCTTTCTTTAAGAAAAAATGAAAAGGGCACCAGGATACCAAATAAGGCCAATATCTGTTTCGTTGTTTCACATAGCTCACAACATAACACACTTACTCTAGTTCCATTTATTCTCAAGATAGGGCAGAATAGTAAAACCATTCTGCTACCAAAAATATTTTGAAAGTTTTTATGTGAGTTGATGCTCTTGTCACTATAGCAACTAAGAATATTCTAAGTAGACTTTCTTAGGAAGAATAATGTGTTAGACTTTTTGTATGTGTCTCTCCCAAATAGCATAAGTCCTATTTTTGTCATATATATATATTTTTTACACTGGACATTACAACATATATATATGTATACATATGTATATATGTTGTAATGTCCAGTGTAAAAGGCTGCAGCTCTTTAAAGCACATTCTTTATGACCTTAGCACCTAGCTTGTCTATGGCCAAGGAGTTCTGGTTATTTGTCAGAATGGCAAACTGCAAAGGATTAGAAGACTGTAGAATTTCTATGCCACAGCATCCACAGTACCTACTAAGCACTAGGGGGGAAGGGGGGGATTTTTTTTTTTCCCATAATTGGGCTTTTGCCAGTGAAAGTCAGTGCAAGGTAGAATTAGTGATTTCTGATCAAGAGATTATCTCATCAAGATAACCCCTAAATCCTCTACTCCCTATTTTATTAATTTCATCCTTGTAATTATCTGTCTTTATTGACCATCTGATTGGTTTTGTATCCCTTTTTAATGAAGTTTTATAAAGTTATTGAGGCATATTTAAATTGAATTTTATAGCTTGTAGTACCCAATGCTCAGCCAACCGCCCTGTAAAAATTTGTTGAATGACTCATCTCTGTTTATCTTGAACCACAGTGATATATTTTGGGGTCACTTATCTGTTTGGTTTCACCTGTATAATAGGAAAATGATGCTTTTGTACTCTTGCCTTCACTGAAACACTATGAAAACAGATCTGGTTTACTGAAGCTTTTTCAATAATAGAGGTTATTTTGTTTTGAGACGAAATGGTGATTTTTAAAAATTCTATAGTTTTAATAATCTAACTCTTGAATATTGAACATTTGAGTTAATACCCAGTTATTTGTGGTTTCTTCTTAAACAAGTGGCAAGATAAATCTAAGGATAAAAGATTTGAGTCTGTTTGAAAGTAGCAAGATGTGCTATTTTAGGGCACTTGAATTTAGCAGATAAAAACATTTGGAAAATAGTTCTATTTGAAAAGTTGCTATCAGCTAAGATTAAAAAAGAATAAATTGCTACTTGTCTTTCGTTTTTAGGTTAGACTCTGAAGGAATCGAGTTGATAACAAAATTTCTTCAGGTAAGTTATATCTTATTTTATAATTGTTAAATGGTCTGTTAACTTCTCTGAGCCTTAGTTTCTTCATCTGTAGAATGGGATCAGTGATACCTCCCTCAAATATTTGTCATGACAATTAAATAAGATTATGGTAGTATCTAGCATGCTTAAGACATGTGCTTAGGTGAAAAACAATTATGGTTTCTCTTAATGTGTCTGGGTCTCTCATTGTAACCTAGAACAGTCTGAGGTAGTTAGCTGCTGACCCTGATCAACTGTGTCAAGGCCATGTTCTCTGCAATTCCTGTTCTCTTACGTTCTCTTTCTTTTCCTTATACTTACTGCCTTACGGGCTGTTGTACCTCCCAAGTACCATCCATATCTTCATTCAGAGCAGGAAGAAGAGAGAGGATAAAAGTGTGTCAGTCTCATTAGTCCTTTTGTATCTGGAAAGCAAAGGCTTTTCCAAAAACCCCTGTAAGGACTTCTTCCTAGGTCTCCAAAATCTTCCTAAGGCCAGAATATTAATTGTAGGAGAGGCTGAAAATTGGGGAGCAGGATTGCCATAATTAGCCTAAACTTCGAATAGTCCTGATTCATATGTCAGAGTTGGAAGCATGTATACCTTAAACAAATCTACATTATCTCGTCAAGGAAAAAAGGGAAATGGGTATTGAATAGGTAATTTAATAATATCTTTCACAAAGGTATTAGGTATATTTCCAGTAATACTTTGGTATTCGTGAAGAAAAGTAACATGAAAGGTCAGATATTTTGCTTTTTTTTATCACTTCAGAAAATATAGGGCATCTAAATTTTTCGTTAAGATCCAGCTTTATCTTGGAAATTTGTAACTGAGATATAATCATTGCTACATAATCTCAGTAGTAACTCACATTAGAGCATAGTACTCCAAATTGGTTCTTAAAAATAGTAGTCACTGTATTAAGTAATCAAGGTAAGAGTAGCTCTAAATGCTTAAATGCTAATTTGTGTGTGTGTGTGTGTGTGTCCCCTCCCCCTTGCACACGCTTTTTCCAGTATTTAGAGAAAAAAATTAATGAAGCAGTTTTTTCGTTTCTCACAGTATGAATCTAAGAAAAGGGTTTCAGCAGAAGAGGCCATGAAACATGTGTACTTTCGAAGTCTGGGACCAAGGATACATGCTTTACCTGAAAGTAAGAGAGATTCTAGAGTGTGTCCCCCCACCCCCTTTATTTTTATCCAGGTTTGGAGACTGGGGTGAATTAGGGATTTAGGAAGATGGTTGGTTTTTAAGCCTAAAATTCTGGTCTTTCTGTAATTAGATCAGAATTCCTTAAAGGGAGGTGTATGTCTTACTTGCCTGTTTTAATTTATTTCTTTTAACACTGAGCATATTGCCATGACTCTGTAAGAAATCAGTAGCACTTAGATGTGGGTCATTAGTCTTATTTGACTTAAGTAAATGGAAAATGCCATCTGATGATAGACGTTGTCATTAGGCCCAGTCTCGATTGCATTGATTCAGAGTTGTTAAAAATGGATTTCAAGTAAATAGTAATGAAGCACAACCAAAACAAGATTTTTTTGTGGAAGTAAATTTCCTTTTCAAGATGTGAAGATGATTTTTCTTTACTGTGTTCACTCTGACTTTACCATCCCCATGACAGTGGTGAGCATATTGTCACTAAAATAGCTGATTTCTCATGCCTGAGGTAACTGCTTGATTTTACTCAGAAGTTTCTTATAAATTACCCCAATATTTTACTTTAAAATTAGCAAGGTGAGGACTTCCCTGGTGGCGCAGTAGTTAAGAATCCGCCTGCCAGTGCAGGGGACACGGGTTTGAGCCCTGGTCTGGGAAGATCCCACATGCCACGGAGCAACTAAGCCCATGCGCCTCAACTATTGAGCCTGCGTGCCACAATTACTGAAGCCTGTGTGCCTAGAGCCCATGCTCCGCAACAAGAGAAGCCACCACAGTGAGAAGCCCACACACTGCAACGAAGAGTAGCCTCGGTTCGCCACAACTAGAGAAAAGCCTGCGCACAGCAACAAAGACCCAGTGCAGCCAAAAATAAATTTTAAAAAATTAGCAAGGTGAGTGGGGAATTAAAAGAATATTTGGGAACTGAACAGCCAAAAGCATTCATTGATTTCCCATTCTCATTTACTAGACAGTATTGATTCAGTAAAAGGTTTTCTAATTGGAATCAAGACTCCTCAAGACTTTTCACTTAGAACTTATTGGATATATACATATTTTAATTAATTTATTTATTTTTGGCTGCGTTGGGTCTTCTCTACTGTGCATGGGCTTTCTCTAGTTGTGGTGAGCGGGGGCTGCTCTTCGTTGTGGTGTGTGGGCTTCTCGTTGTGGTGGCTTCTCTTGTTGCAGAGCACTGGCTCTAGGCGCAAGGACTTCAGTAGTTGTGGCTCAAGGGCTCTAGAGCACAGGCCCAGTAGTTGTGACACATGGGCTTAGCTGCTCTGCGGCATGTGGGATCTTCCCGGACCAGGGCTTGAACTTACGTCCCTGGCATTGGCAGGTGGATTCTTAACCACTGTGCCACCAGGGAAGCCCCTATTGGATATTTTTTAATGAAAGACTACCTCTCTGGCAGAGATGGAAATAAGAAGGATGAATTACAAGTGTTTTTTAAGAGATTTATGTTTCATTATTAATACCAAGTTTTATAGTTTGAGGTGTGGGTGAGGTGTACAAACCCGTTTTTCTCTAAAATTCTGAAGATAGTTTGAGGATTTGACGTTCACGCCATCATAAGGAGACAGGTAAAGAACAGAGAGAATAAAACTGAGTAATACTTTTTGATTAGGTCTTCCAACCTCAGTAAGCCCTAGAAATAGACAATGTACATTCTCCTTAGAGAAACACATACTCAAAGCATGATTTAAGGCAGAATTGGGGGAGAAATGTTCTGAGGGAGAGGTTATTTGGTTTGGTTTTCTTAAGACATTGGGACAAAAGGGAAAATATTTCAGCAGGGCTGTAACCCTGTATATGTAGTATAAATGTTTCATGTTGAATCACTATACATTTTTAGATATTTTTTCTATAGTTGGGTTATATTTGCTTTAATGATAGACTTTCATCTGATAATTTTTGTCTGTGCATTTTAGGTGTATCAATATTCAGTTTGAAAGAGATTCAGTTGCAAAAGGACCCGGGTTTTCGAAATTCTTCTTATCCAGAGACAGGTGTGTTTGTCATAAACCATTTCACGTGTCGATCATGAAATTTTGCGTGGAACCAAGTTTTGGGTTTATAAATTGATCGGTAAAATTATTGATGTAAAAAACAATGTACAGTGCATTCCACAGCTGTGTGTGTTTAGCATTGCACATACTTTCCTGTATGATATGGGCAGCTCAGTAATTCTTCAGAGAGAAATCTGACTCAGTCAAATCAGGGATCCTGAAAGCTGCAGATGGCACAAAGACCTTTTACAAGTGGCCTGGCTTGATCACTGCACACGCCATCCCTGGCACCTGAGGCAGAAGACACATCTTATGCTTCCCTAGTCATCAGGTTCATCACTTCGAAGCATAGAAGCTGTAGAGTGACCCCATCAACAAAAGGGTCATTTAAGACAGTGCTGATCACTCTTACCGTGGAATATTAGCTTTTGCTGGTGGGAACATTAGCTTCATAGAGTCAACAAATACTGTATGTGGGATAAAACTGAACCTTGAACTGCCTCATAAAATGACTTTATATTTTAGGACATGGGAAGAACAGAAGACAGAGCATGCTCTTTTAAGTCTGGTAACATGGTTTCAAGCCCAGCCCCCAGCCTTTCTTATCAATCAAGGACTCAGATCTGAAGGCAGTTATTTCTTTTGGTGGACTTGGAATCTTCGTTTGTCTACACTGTCCTCTTCACAGTGGAGTCTTTTTATTTCAGACCTACAAATTGTTTTTATATTTGTTGTCACAGTGTGACAATTTTTTTGTACAGTTGGTTTTAAGGTCTTCTCTGCCATTAGAGCCAGTAGGTTACAGCTATTGATGTAACTGTAGCTGCAATTTTTATGCAGGACTGAGAAACACAATGCATTATTTATTGCGGAATCATTGCTGCTAAATAACTACTGTCTGTTTATTTAACACAACAGTTGAATGCCTGAAGAAGTTGCAGTGGCTTTATTATACGTGAATGCATCTGTTTCTCCTCACAAATTGTTTTACTGCTGCATTTTTTCTTTGTTTGTTTTTAAAATTAAACTGCAGTGTTTCCTGGAATGTAAATCCAGCTTTGCTTAACAGTGAAATAAGTGAGCCAACTTGAACACTCTTACATTCATGCTATATAATTTTTTTATTGAACATTGGCAAATAGAGTAGTAAGAAATTGATAAGCACATTATGTTTAGGAAAGCATGTGATGCAGAAGTTGATTCAGGCAAGTGAATATCTGACATTTTGGGGATCTCGCATTAAATACCAGTAAATTAAAGCACCAAAATTTTTTATTTTTCCTCATTTTAGAAATATTTACTGCATATTATTGGATATTTGTATACTAATACACTTACCTATTTTACATCGTGCTTTAATTTAGTTGAAACTAAACCATACAAGTCCAGCCAAACATCAGAGGTCTTGTTTTGTTTATTTGTTTTAAATATAATTCTTTTATTAGAATGGATGATCATTGGGGAACAGTTTTATTTGGGAGCTGTGTGTGTGTGTTTTAATAACATTCACTTGGAATCAGTTGAAAGCTGTAATATGTCTTTGAAATGAGCCATGCTAAATACAAATGAGAACTTGGAAGATTGTTTTAAAGCATTATAGATATTATCTGTTTACCAGAGATAGTAAATATTACAGTTTTAATTATGCATCTTTTTGAACATCATAAATACACCTTAGTGTTGGTAACAGTGTTTTAAGCATTTGTGTTCACTTTTAAGGACTGTTTGTTTAGTGCATCTTACCAACTGCAAATCTTAATTGCAATATTTTGAAATGGTCATGTAAATTTTGAGCTTATATATCATGAAAATAGTCATAACTTAATTCTTTTCCTGACATTCACTGTAAAACATTCAGGGGTCCTACCATTTCTGTTCAGGAAATCTTGTAGTTTATTGTTATTTAACAGTATTAAGTGAATTTCTGTATATTTCATTTTAATTTTATTTGTGAATAGTGATTGTGGCATGTTTGGGGTGTTATTTTAATATTTCATAATACTGAAATTTTAATTTTCTAAGAAAAATTTTCTGGAAGAAACAGATTCATGTGTAATGGTGAATATTGGACCACTACTGCTTTTCACATTTGTAAATTGGTTTTATGTTAAACCCTGTAGCCTAACAAACTGCTGTTATTTCTAACTGACAGAAATGTATTAATATTGTACTTTGAAGGTTATAAATATTATGTGAAAATTCCTCCATTTTGTTTTGAAATTTATAATAACAAAATCTTCATGTTGTTAAAATGTGGTTTTGTTGAGTCACAGTTCTTTCTTGGGGAAGAAGGCTGTGCAGAATGGGATCTTTTTTTTTTTCAATTTTATTTATTTATTTTTATGCAGCAGGTTCTTATTATCTGTTTTATACATGTTAGTGTATATATGTCAATCCCAATCTCCCAATTCATCACACCACCCCCACCCCACTTTCCCCTCTTGGTGTCCATACATTTGTTCTCTACATCTGTACCTCTATTTCTGCCTTGCAAACTGGTTCATTTGTTCCATTTTTCTAGATTCCACATATATGCATTAATATATGATATTTGTTTTTCTCTTTCTGACTTACTTACACTCTGTATTACACTCTCTAGATCCATCCACGTCTCTACAACTGACCCAAATTCGTTCTTTTTTTATGGCTGAGTAATATTCCATTGTATATGTGTACCACATCTTCTTTATCCATTCTTCTGTCAGTGGGTATTTAGGTTGCTTCCATGACCTGGCTGTTGTAAATAGTGCTGCAGTGAACATTGGGGTGCATGTGTCATTTTGAGTTATGGTTTTCTCTGGGTATATGCCCAGTAGTAGGATTGCTGGGTGATATGGTAATTCTATTTTTAGTTTTTTAAGGAACTTCTGTACTGTTCTCCATAGTGGCTGTATCAATTTACATTCCAACAGTGCAAGAGGGTTCCCTTTTCTCCACACACTCTCCAGCATTTGTTGTTTGTAGATTTCCTGATGATACCTTTTCTAAGCAGTGTGAGGTGATACCTCATTGTAGTTTTGATTTGCATTTCTCTAATAATTAGTGTTGTTGAGCATCTTTTCATGTGCCTCTTGGCTATCTGTCGTCTTTGGAGGAATGTCTATTTAGGTCTTCTGCCTATTTTTTGATTAGTTGTGTGTTTTTTTAATATTGAGCTGCATGAGCTGTTTCTATATTTTGGAGATTAACCCTTTGTCCGTTGATTCATTTGCAAGTATTTTCTCCCATTCTGAGGGTCTTTTCGTCTTGTTTCCTTTGCTGTACAAAAGCTTTTAATTTCCATTAGGTCCCATTTGTTTATTTTTGTTTTTATTTCCATTACTCTAGGAGGTGGGTCAAAAAAGATCTTGCTGTGATTTATGCCAAAGAGTGTGCTTCCTATGTTTTCCTCTAAGAGTTTTATAGTGTCCAGTGTAAGACTGGACATTTAGGTCTTTAATTCTTTTTTTTAATTTATTTATTTTCGGCTGCGTTGAGTCTTCGTTGCTGCGTGCGGGCTTTCTCTAGTTGTGGCGAGTGGGGGCAACTGTTCGTTGTGGTGTTCAGGCTTCTCATTGCAGTGGCTTCTCGTTGTGGAGCACGGGCTCTAGGCACACGGGCTTCAGTAGTTGTGGCACACAGGCTCAGTAGTTGTGGCTTGTGGGCTCTAGAGCACAGGCTCAGTAGTTGTGGTGCACAGGCTTAGTTGCTCCGCAGCATGTGGGATCTCCCCAGACCAGGGCTTGAACCCGTGTTCCCTGCATTGGCAGGCGGATTCTTAACCACTGCGCCACCTGCGAAACCCTTTAATCCATTTTGAGTTTATTTTTATGTATGGTGTTAGGGAGTGTTCTAATTTCAGTCCTTTACATGTAGCTGTCCAGTTTTCCCAGCACTGCTTATTGAAGAGACTGTCTTTTCTCCATTGTATATCCTTGCTTCCTTTGTCATAGATTAGTTGACTATAGGTGCATTGGTTTAACTCTGGGCTTTCTATCCTGTTCCATTGATCTATATGTCTGTTTTTGTGCTAGTACCATATTGTCTTGATTACTGTAGCTTTGTAATATAGTCTGAAGTCAGGGAGTCTGATTCCTCCAGCTCCATTTTTTTCCCCTCAAGATTGCCTTGGCTATTCGGGATCTTTTGTGTCTCCATACAAATTTTAAGATTTTTTTTGTTCTGTAAAAACTACCGTTGGTAATTTGATAGAGGTTGCGTTGAATCTGTAGATTGCTTTGGGTAGTATAGTCATTTTCACAATATTGATTCTTCCAATCCAAGAACATGATATATCTCTCCATCTGTTTGTGTTATCTTTGATTTCTTTCATCAGTGTCTTATAGTTTTCTGCATACAGGTCTTTTACCTCCTTAGGTGGGTTTATTCTTAGGTATTTTCTTCTTTTTGTTGCAGTGGTGAATGGGATGATTTCCTTAATTTCTCTTTCTGATCTTTTGTTGTTAGTGTATAGGAATGCAAGAGATTTCTTTGCATTAATTTTGTATCCTGCAACTTTACCAAATTCATTGATTAGGTCTAGTAGTTTTCTGGTGGCATCTTTTTTTTTTTTTTTTTTTTAACTTTATTCATTTTGGCTGTGTTGGGTCTTTGCTGTGGGCAGGCTTTCTCTAGTTACAGCAAGCAGGGGCTACTCATTGCGGTGGCTTCTCTTGTTGTGGAGCATGGGTTCTAGGCACGCGGGTTTCAGTAATTGTGGCGCACAGGCTCAGTAGTTGTAGCGCACGGGCTTAGTTGCTTCATGGCATGTGGGATCTTCCCAGACCAGGGCCTGAACCCATATACCCTGCATTGGCTGGCAGATTCTTAACCACTGCGCCAGTAGGGAAGCCCTCTGGTGGCATCTATAGGATTATCTATGTATAGTATCATGTCATCTGCAAATAGTGACAGTTTTACTGCTTCTTTTCCAATTTGTATTCCTTTTTCTTCTATGATTGCTGTGGCTAGGACTTCCAAAACTATGTTGAATAATAGTATCAAGAGTGGACATACTTGTCTTGTTCCTGATCTTAGAGGAAATGCTTACAGTTTTTCACCACTGAGAATGATGGTTGCTGTGGGTTTGTCATGTAGGGCTTTTATTATGTTGAGGTAGGTTCCCTGTATGCCCGCTCTCTGGAGAGTTTTTTATCGTAAATGGGTGTTGAATTTTGTCAAAAGCAAGCTTTTTCCGCTTCTATTGAGATGATTATATGATTTTTAGTCTTCAGTTTGTTAATGTGGTGTATCACATTGGTTGATTTGTATATATTGAAGAATCTTTGCATCCCTGGGATAAATCCCATTTGATATGGTATATGATCCTTTTAGTGTGTTGTGGGAATCTGTTTGCTAGTATTTTGTTGAGGATTTTTGTATCTATATTCATCAGTGATATTGCTCTGTAATTTTCTTTTTTTGTGGTATCTTTGTCTGGTTTTGGTATCAGGGTGATGGTAGCCTCGTAGAATGAGTTGGGAGTGTTCCTCCCTCTGCAGTGTTTTGGAAGAGTTTGAGAAGGATGGGTGTTAGCTCTTCTCTAAATGTTTGATAGAATTCACCTGTGAAGCCATCTGGTCCTGGACTTTTGTTTGTTGGAAGATTTTTAATCACAGTTTCAGTTTCATTACTTGTGATTGGTCTGTTCATATTTTCTATTTCTTCCTGGTTCAGTCTTGGAAGGTTATACTTTTCTAAGAATTTGTCCATTTCTTCCAGGTTGTCCATTTTATTGGCATAGAGTTGCTTGTAATAGTCTCTTATGATGCTTTGTATTTCTGCAGTGTCTGTTGTAACTTCTCTTTTTTCATTTCTAATTTTATTGATTTGAGTCTTCTCCCTCTTTTTCTTGATGAGTCTGGCTAAAGGATTTTCAATTTTGTTTATCTTCTCAAAGAACCAGCTTTTAGTTTTATTGATCTTTGCTATTGTTTTCTTTGTTTTTATTTCATTTATTTCTTCTCTGGTCTTTATGATTTCTTTCCTTCTACTAACTTTGGGTTTTGTTTGTTCTTCTTTCTTCCTTTAGGTGTAAGATTAGATTGTTTATTTTAGATTTTTCTTGTTTCTTGAGGCATGATTGTATAGCTATAAACTTCCCTCTTAGAACTGCTTTTGCTGCATCCCATAGGTTTTGGATCATCATGTTTTCGTTGTCATTTCTCTCTAGGTATTTTTTGATTTCCTCTTTGATTTCTTCAGTGGTCTCTTGGTTATTTAGTAATGTATTGTTTTGCCTTCTTGTGTTTGTATTTTTTACGTTTTTTTCCCCTATAATTGATTTCTAATGTCATAGTGTTGTGGTTGGAAAAGATGCTTGATATGATTTCAGTTTTCTTAAATTTACCAAGGCTTGATCTCTGACCCAAGATGTGATCTATCCTGGAGAATGTTCCCTGTTCACTTCAGAAGGAAGTGTAATCTGCTGTTTTCGGATGGAATGTCTTATAAATATCAATTAAATCTATCTGGTCTTTTGTGTCATTTAAAGCATGTGTTTCCTTATTTTCTGTCTGGATGATCTGTTCATTGGTGTAAATGAGGTGTTAAAGTCCCCCACTATTATTGTGATACTGTCAATTTCCTCTTTTATAGTTGTTAGCATTTGCCTTACGTATTGAGGTGCTGTTATGTTGGGTGCATATATAATTGTTATATTTTATTCTTGGATTGATCCCTTGGTCATTATGTAGTGCCCTTCCTTGTCTCTTGTAACATTATTTTAAAGTCTGTTTTATCTGATATGAGTACTGCTATTCCAACTTTCTTTTGATTTCCATTTGCGTGGAATATCTTTTTCCATCCCCTCACCTTCAGTCTGTATGTGTCCCTAGGTCTGAAGTGGGTCTCCTGTGGACAGCATATATATGGGTCTTGTTTTTGTATCCATTCAGCCAGCCTGTGCCTTTTGGTTGGAGCATTTAATCCATTCACATTTAAGGTAATTATCAATATGTATGTTCCTATTACCATTTTCTTAATTGTTTTGTTTTTGTTTTTGTAGGTCCTTCTCTTGTGTTTCCCACTTAGAGAAGTTCCTTTAGCATTTGTTGTAAAGCTGGTTTGGTGGTGCTGAATTCTCTTAGCTTTTGCTTGTCTGTAAAGCTTTTGATTTCTCCATTGAATCTGAATGAGATCCTTGCCGGGTAGAGTAATCTTGGTTGTAGGTTTTTCCCTTTCATCACTTTAAATATATCATGCCACTCCCTTCTGGCTTGTAGAGTTTCTGCTGAGAAATCAGCCGTCAACGTTATGGGACTTCCCTTGTATGTTATTTGTCAGTTTTCCCTTGTTGCTTTTAATAATTTTTCTTTGTCTTTAATTTTTGTCAATGTGATTACTATGTGTCTCGGCGTGTTTCTCCTTGGGTGTATCCTGCCTGGGACTCTCTGTGCTGCCTGGGCCTGGGTGGCTATTTCCTTTCCCATGTTAGGGAAGTTTTCAACTATAATCTCTTCAAATATTTTCTCAGGTCTTTTCTCTCTCTCTTCTCCTTCTGGGACCCCTATAATGTGAATGTTGGTACATTTAATGTTGTCCCAGAGGTCTCTTAGGCTGTCTTCATTTCCTTTCATTTTTTCTTTAGTCTGTTGCATGGCAGTGAATTCCACCATTCTGTCTTCCAGGTCACTTATCCATTCTTCTGCCTCAGTTATTCTGCCATTGATTCCTTCTAGCCTATTTTTCATTTCAGTTATTGCGTTGTTCATCTCTGTTTGTTCTTTACTTCTTCTAGGTGTTTGTTCTTTAATTCTTCTAAGTCATTGTTAGATTTCTTGCATCTTCTCGATCTTTGCCTCCATTGTTTTCCCAAGGTCGTGGATCGTCTTCACTATCATTATTCTGAATTCTTTTTCTGGAAGATTGCCTGTCTCCACTTCATTTAGTTGTTTTTCTGGGGTTTTATCTTGTTCCTTCATCTGGTACATAGTCCTCTGCCTTTTCATTTTGTCTTTCTGTGAATGTGGTTTTCGTTCCACAGGCCGCAGGATTGTAGTTCTTCTTGCTTCTGCTGTCTGCTCTCTGGTGGGTGAGGCTATCTAAGAGGCTTTTGCAAGCTTCCTGATGGGAGGGACTGCTGGTGGGTAGAGCTGGCTGTTGTTCTGGTGGGCAGAGCTCAGTAAAACTTTAATCCACTTGTTTGCTGATGGATGGGGCTGGGTTCCCTCCCTGTTGGTTGTTTGGCCTGAGGTGACCCAGCACTGGAGCCTGCTGGGCTCTTTGGTGGGGCTAATGGCAGACTCCAGTAGGATATATGCCAAGCAGTACTTCCCAGAACTTCTGCTGCCAGTGTCCTTGTCGCCACGGTGAGACACAGCCACCCCCCGCCTCTGCAGGAGACCCGCCAACACTAGCAGGTAGGTCTGGTTCAGTCTCCTACGGGGTCACTGCTCCTTCCCCTGGGTCCCAGTGCACACACTCCCTTGTGTGTGCCCTCCAAGAGTGGAGTCTCTGTTTCCCCCAGTCCTGTTGAAGTCCTGCAATCAAATTCTGCTAGCCTTCAAAGTCTGATTCTCTGGGAATTCCTCGTCCCGTTGCCAGACCCCCAGGTTGGGAAGCCTGACATGGGGCTCAGAAACTTCACTCCAGTGGGTGGACTTCTGTGGTGTAATTGTTCTCCAGTTTGTGAGTCACCCACCCAGTGGTTATGGGACTTGATTTTATTGCGATCGCACCCCTCCTACCATCTCACTGCTGCTTCTCGTTTGTCTTTGGGTGTGGGGTATCTTTTTTGGTGAGTTCCAGTGTCCTCCTGTCGATGCTTGTTCAGCAGTTAGTTGTGATTCTGGTGCTCTCACAAGAGGGAGTGAGCGCACGTCCTACTCTGCCATCTTGAACCGACCTCTGGGATCATTTTCTCTTAATGGGTCTCCTTAAGATGATGAAGTCTCACTGTGTCAATGGCAATTAATTTATAATTGTGCTGGCCATTCATTTAATAATCTTTACTGTAATTTTATAGGATAGCACTTTTAAGTATCATTGTCAGATTTTTCATTTCATTTGTTATATATTTGTTGCAAATTTGACATAGTTATCCATTTGTTTGATTCTTGCATACAAAAGGTGAAGAACTGTATCCAGCAGTTACATAAAATTGTTCTTCCTAGGAAAAGCTGGGGATGTTTCTTCATTTTACTAAGAAATTTGATTGTTTTTGATACTTGAGCACCATTCAGATTCTGAAAACTTTGCAGTGAAGAGAATTGAAACTCAGAAATATTGAACCTTGAACATGTGATTCATCTTAAACTGACAAGGTTCTTAAAGGTAAGACAGGATGCCTTTTTGTTTTCCTTCCAAGTGATGTTAACACACTGAATATGTTACTCTATATGTAGAAGTGGCTGCATTCTATTTGGTGTTTTATCAGCTTACATTTGAAAGAGTACTTGTTAACATGTTATAACGATCTTTTTGACCCAAGACAGTTCATGTGGTTGTTTTTTGTGTGTGTGTTTTTGTTTTTACTATTTTTTAAAATTGTGGTAAAATACATATAACATAAAATTTGCCGTTTTTACACTTTGTAAGTATACAGTTCAGTAGCATTTATTACATTCACAGTGTTGTAAAGCATTTACCACAGTCGAGCTCCAAAATTTTTCATCACTCCAAACAGAAACTTTGTACCCATTAAGATTTAACCCCCACCCTCCCACGTTTTCCCCTTTCCCCAGCTCTTGGGTAACCTCTCATATTGTGGATTGGCCAAAAAGTTCGGTTGGGTTTTTCTGTAAGATGTTATACGGAAAAACCTGAACGAAGTTTTTGGCCAATCCAATACATTTTGTCTCTATGAATTTGCTTATTCTAGATATATCATGTAAGTGGAATCATAGCACACTTGTTTTTTTGTGTCTGGCTTATTTCACCTGCATAATTTTTTCAAGGTTCATCCATGTTGTAGCATGTGTCAGAACTTCATTTGTTTTCATGCCTGAATAATGTTGTACGACTATACAACATTTGCTTATCCACTCATCTGTTGATAGACACTGGTTTTTTCCATTTTTGGCTGTTGTAAATAATGTCACTATGAACACTGGTATACAAGCATCTGTTTGAGCCCTTGTTTTCAATTCTTTGGGTTTTATATACCTAGGAGTGGAATTGTTGGGTTAGTTAGTAATTTTATATTTAACTTTTTGAGGAACCGCCAAACTGTTTTTTACAGTGACCGTACCATTTTACATTCTCAGTAGTAATATATGAGGTCCAGTTTCTCCTCATCCTTGCTTTTTAAATTTTCTCCCATTATATTCATTCTAATAGCTGTGAAGTGGTGTCTCATTGTGGTTTTGATTTGCATTTTCCTAATGACTGGGTGTTAAGCAGCTTTTCATGTGTTTACTGGCCATTTGTATATCTGCTTTAGAGAAATGTCTATTCAGGTCCTTTGCCCTTTTTAAAATTTGTTTGGATGTCTTTTTGTTGAGTTGTAGGAGTTCTTTATATATTCTAGATTAGACCCTTATGAGGTATATGAGTTGTAATTATTTTCTTCTGTGGGTTGTGTTCACTTTCTTGATGATGTCCTATTGATATATACAGAAGTTTTTAATTTTAATGAAGTCCAGTTTATTTTTTCTTTTGTTGCCTCTGGTGTTGGTGGCATATTTAAGTTGGTACTGCCAAATCCAAGAACATGAATATTTTCCCCCATTTTAAGAATTTTATAGTTTTAGTGCTTACATTTAGGGGCTTGATCCATTTTGAATTAATTTTTGTCTGTGGTGTAAAGTGAATGTCCAACCTTATTCTTTTGCATATGAGTATGTGGTTTTCCTAGCCCTACTTGTTGAAAGAACTGTCTTTTTCCCACTGGATGGTCTTGGCATCAGCTGACCATAGGTATGAGGGTTTATTTCAGGGCTCTCAATTCTGTTCTCTCAGTCTACATCTCTGTCCTTCTGCCAGTACCACAATGTTTTAATTAATTGTAGCTTTATAAGTTTTGAAATCAAGAAGTGTTAAGTCCTCCACCTTTGTTTTCCTTTTTCAAGATGTTCTGTATATTCAAGGTTCCTTGAAATACCATGTAAATTTTAGGATGGGATTTTTTATTTCTGGGGAAAATAAGTTTCTTTGGGATTGTGATAGGAATTGCATTGGATTGGTAGATCACTCTCGGTAGTATTGTGATCTTAAGAATATTAAGTGCTCTAATCCATGTACGTGGGATGGCTTTAATTTCTTGATATTATTTGTAGCTAAAAGAATAAATGGTAATTTCGTTTTTCCCGTTCTCCTTACCTCCCTATCTCAGCACAGAATGACAGACAGAACTTCACATTTAAGAGATCACAGGACCACTTTTCAAATCCATTCCCTTCCACCCAACTCAACCTCAATAAGTATATTTGTTTCCTTAAATATCTGTGTTTAAAAAAAGATTTATATATACATAGTGTGTCTCGATGTGCAATATTTAGCTAAATAACAATTCATTTTCCAACTTATACCCTATAGAATGGTGGAATTTGGATCATCCCAAGTAAATGGAAGTAAACCAATCCACTTGCCTCTTCACACCTTTTATCACAAAGTATTTATTGAACAAAAATAACAGTAAAAATGATACATATATGAAAGTTGAATGAAGATTTGCAGTCATAGAAAAGATGTGTACAAAGAGACCAACGTTTAGGTTATAGTTCTATAAAACTTTACCATACATAGCATTTTAACACTGATCAAGCAAACATAAAAAGGGGAAAACAAAGTTATTTCTTATGTTTTTTGAAACCTATTTTCTGACTAAAATAATTGTTTAAAAAAACAAACCAACCAACCCAACACACAGAATGAGTCAGAGCTGTAAGTGTTATACTTCAATACCTCCATTTCTGTTTGTGTTATAGTGAGTTTTTTGATCCATCAAAAATTATTGTATTTTTCCATTTCTAATAAGTGGAGTTAGAGTGTATGTTAATCATAGTATTTGGAGGAAGGGAGTACAAGAATCAGATTTACATTCAACATTTACATTTAAAATAATATTTTTGGTTGAGGTTTTTGCACATTGACTTAGTTTCTCTGTAAGGATCTTGAATTTGAGGTGTGCTCTTATCTGACAAAACAGGTTTTTTTTTTAATGCTCTTTTTTTGTTTTTTTCTACCTAACATACAGTTTTGGAACAGTAGTTACCTATAGCTAGGCATGGGGAACTAGAATTGGACTGAGCACCAATCATTGTTCTACCTTTAATGAACTATGTAGCCTCAGGCAACTCCCACTTCTCCTGTGCAGTTGTCCTTACCTGCAAATGGTGGTTGGATGCATTCTCAAAGGCCTCTTCTAACATTTTATGTTTGGTGAATACCAGTCCTCTGGACCAGCTCTTTTATTTTAAATGTACAGAATTATCCTTAGCCTATAAGGGAGTGACAGTAGTGTCTATTTGGAGATTTTGGAACCAGGCCCATTATTTTATATTCAAAGATGCATATTGGAGTGTTTGGATTTTTTTCCCCAGATAAGGGCATACATCCCCAAACACAGAGATGCTCAATTCCAATTGATAATCTCAAGCTTTTAAGTGTCAAAACAAAATTTTAGATTTCCTGAAAATTCAAGAAATATTTGTTTCGGCAACCTTTATTTTTTACCCTTTCTCATAATCCCTGCCATTTAATGCCTCATTTGGATCAGTGAATTATTTAGCCACATTTCTAACTGGTTTCTGTTATAGTTAAGGATGATAATTAACTTAGTCTTGAATTGGAAGCACTGGGCACTTTCCAGTTCTTATCTTACATTAGAACTCTACTACTTCATAGACAGAATGGCGCTGTAGACTAGTGCCTGCTGATGTTTTGAAGGAACAGAAAATATGTTTCTATTACCACTGCTCTAAACTACGCTGCACAGAAGAATTTACTGCTGAGTATTCCAAATTGTTATATAATCAGTTCAGTTCCACAATGATGAGGTTCCTGAAGAATTTTATATTTCTTTTATCAGTTTTCCTTCATTCCCACCATAAACAGTAATACATAAAGCAGTGTATCCTACACCTCTCAATTTCCACAAGCAAGGCTATACCTATACACATGAAGACACCTGGTGTTACAAAATTGTTTCTTTGTTATTTGTATTCATCACCAGTCTGTGAACCTCTTCCAAAGCATAGGATTTTTAAATGTTAATTATAGTTTCTGGGGTTTAGAGAAACCCTAACATAATGATACAGTAAATGCATCAGAGAGGTATGATTCTCTATGGAAAACTGGGAGAACCAGGTTAATTTTTTTCAACAAGAATGTGCTAAACTAGGAAATATTTCAGGGGCATGTATAGAGTGAACTTTATAGCTTTTCCATCTCAGGTTTTTGTTTGGAAGGAGTCTAAAAGATTGTAAACAGGAAGCTAGCCTTTCAACGTTCATTTCTCAAAAAATGCACTTTAGAATATTTTCTTTTATGAAAGTTTATTGTCTAAATATGGCTTAGTTTTTTCTTATAAAAACATTACTTGGACATTATATTCACTGAATTTCAGTTCAGAAGAGGTTCTAAGGCAATTCTCATACAGTTGAAAGCAAAAAAGAAGTAATAATATGAATCTGCTTTCATATTGCCTACTTGTGAAAAGTAATGAAATTCCACTAGAGAGCTGTTTGATACTAATTTTTGTCTTTCAAACAATTTCTCTTAATACTAAAAAATATATAAATCATTTACATTAAACTAAATGCAAAGGAAGGCACAGCTGGTTATAGTGTATATAAGCACAGTTGAGCATATGCAGAATTAAAGAGGAAAAAAAGCTTCACATCCTTATTAGTTACATTGAAAACCATTAAGAAAAGTTCTTCACTGTCAACAGTGTTCAACACTTAAGAGCTAAGAAGATATAAAAAACAAAAACATTAAAATTCACTTAATGCAAAACAGATTTTCATATATACTTGAATATAAAAAAGTTTTTAAAATGGTAACATAAATCTAGACCATCCATGTTATGAAAAGTGCAAACCAAATTAACAGACGGGTTTCACAACGTCCTTCTCACGACACAGGTAAACTAGCCCATGGGGACAAATTTGTTTCATCAGTTAATGAGTCTTTAATTGTGGCCAGATGTCATCAGGATTTCTGAGAGTTCGAAGAAAGCAGTACTGGAGAAGCAGCTCTGTCCAGACTGGGGATTGGCACTGGCATGTGGCCATTAAGCAGTGTAGGGAACTG
>NW_006780221.1:258530-260164 GCF_000442215.2 Lipotes vexillifer
TGTAGGGAACTGTAGTGGACAAAAGATTTTTTAAAATAGTTATTGCAAATCCATCGGGAAGACCTGTGTTGTTTACATTCCTAGACAGACCACAGTGGATCAGTTCTCTCATCACCCCTGTGATTGACAGAGGTCAGTTGCCAATTATTTTACAGAATGTGTGATTGGAAGATGACAATGAAATCAAGGTTACATACAGCAAACAGAGGCTAAGGCTTAGAAAATGTCCTGAATTATTTTATGTGCCTAGGCTACTAGAAAAAATATGTACTTTATATGTTGCTAAAGTATGTTCTAATACTATTTCTAAAAGATTCCAATCTACTCAGAATAATTTGCCTTAAATATTAAGGAAAATTAATTTTGAAAACCAGGAAACTGACTCCTTGCATGTAAATCAGTAACTTCTCATACTGTATTTTGAAATTGGCTATCAGTTTTCCAGAGTACTACAATGATGCTTCTCGGTAACTGTTAAAAATGAGGAAGGTTCTTATCTTTAAAGATATTATTTTCTAAATCTTTTAAGTATTCTTTCTAATTAAAATGATAAACAATATCAAACTGAGTAGAGAGATCGCCAAAACTTAAGGACTGAAGTTAATTTCTGTCTTGTTGGTAACTAGGATGATAAACAGGACAAAGGTATATGATTCGATACCTTTCAGGTCTAAAATACAGCAGCTATACTCCCATTTAATTTTAATGAAATAATTAAAGGCCTCCTTTTAAAACTGTTGGAAACTAGGTTTTCATTGTCCAGGATGATATGTGTCACAATGCTCCTCTCCTGGGCTGTCTTCTAGTTTAATTCCTGTTTAGTCTAGATAAGCTAAATGTTAAACTTCACTTCATCAGTAAGTATCAAACTATAGAGCCAGGCATGTGTTAGAAGTACAGTATTTGTAGAACAATTAAATATATTTTTGCAATTTTCAGACTATTACAGTAATTGTTATGTGTCTAGTCCCTTACAGTTTATCAGTGGTTGTCATTTCATTTCATATCTAGAGCCTATAAAAGTTCGGTTATCCCTCCCCATTTTATGGATGAGAAAAGAGATTTCAGTTAAGTTCTGATTGGCTGAAGGTCATAGCTTAGAAGCAGTAAAGCCAAGTTTAAACTCTGATTGAAGGATACTGTGCTTTCTGTACCAAACTGCCCAACTTATTTTTTGTCAGGGGTTGGGGGATGGTGGGATGGTGCTCTTTAATTACTATTTCAGTTTCTTTAATGGTTATATTCAAGGTTTTTGTTTCTTTCCTGACACTTGGAATTTTAATGTTACACAGAATTTTATCCATTTCAGCTGGGTTATCAAGTCTATTTGCATTTAGCTTATACTCTTTTTATTTAAGGCGTGCTCCTAACCACTATTCCCATTGATTAAGAGTGAACATTGGAAGAAGAGCAGATTTTGAATGTTCACTCTTCATCTTGAATGTTCACTCTTCATCTTCTCTCAGTTTTTGTCCATCTTATTGGTGTTTTCAAAAGAATCAGCTTTTGGTTTTGTTACTGATTTCTGTCCTGTGCTCTTTATTTCTATATACTCAGTTGTCATAGTTTCTTCTTCGTTAAGCCTGGCTTTTCTGACGTATTTCATAGTCCTCTTTATTGCCCCCCCCCCCCCA
>NW_006780221.1:260174-269158 GCF_000442215.2 Lipotes vexillifer
CCCCCAGATCATACACACACAGTCCCTTTTCTTAAATTACAGCATTCCCCAACTTTTGTCCTCAGCCTTCCCTTCTCCTATACTGGACTCAGCAAACATTTCCTGATGTCAGTCAGATATCCCCACCAATGCCTCTTCCCCACTCACTCTTACGTCAAGAAGAGTGGTGGTAAGGAGCTCAACCCTAAACGTGAATCAGGGCTCTGCCACTTATTAACATGTGATCTTGGGTAAGTTGAGCAACATCTCTGGGCCTTAGCTATCTTTTCTTTTTCTCGTGAAATTGGTTATCTTTTCAAATAGAAGTATTGGGACTATTAAATAAGAAGCCATGAAAAAGTGTGCTTAGAACAATGTCTGGTATACAGCCGCCCTCAAAAAAAATGGTAACTATTGTTATCAATAGCATTCCCAGTCTTCTAATCACTGAGTAATCCTTGCCTCTTCCTAATTTTCACTACCTACTTACACTCAGCTAAGTCAGTCATCCTCTCAATTTTACCTCTGGAATGTCTTCTAAATACACTCCTGTTTTCACCGTTCTTATCTAAAAGATGATTCCTCGCTCAGAATTTGGAATAGTATAAATTTCCTCATGTTTTCCTGCCCCTTACACTTTCTCTTCTGTGCTTTCTCCACACTGTGATATCAGCGCTGTCTTTCTAAAATAGAGATGTTATGCTATTTCCAGCTTAAAAAGCCTTCCATGGTTATCACTTAACAACTCCTTGGTATACTATTCAAATCCCACAGCTGCTTTTCCAACCAGTCTCCTATCACCCAGTTCCTTCCAGAACAGACTATGTACTTGCATATCCAAATGATGCAGATCTATTCATTTAGAATATACTTTGCCAAACTCCTGTCCCTTCTTCCTAGCTCAGGTGACACTTCTGCCTTGGAGCCTCTGTCCAGTCCCCAGCTGGAAAGAGCTACTACTCCTATTGGGTTCCTGTAGCACTTTTTTACACATCTCTTATTCACATATTGTATATCCCCACAGTCCCTGCCTCAGAGCATTGCGAATATTTGCTGGGTTACATTTGTTGAATTAAAAATTACAGAAAACATTCTCAATTGAAAATTACCTTGTTTCAAGATACAGCTGTACCGACTAGGTGTATTCCAAATCTGATCAAAATCTGTTTCAAAAGTGGAACAGATATCCTAAAGACAAGCTTAAAATGCTAAACAGTCCAATTGTAACCCATCTCTATTTATAAATCAAGGTTGTATATTTAGATTTAGCGCAATGTCTTTGGCATCTCTCTCTTCACTAAAACGTGTCTAGATTCCAAAGCATACCTCTTCTAGAAAGGGTGGTATCTTCACTCTCCTTCCCTTAAAATTTTCAGTATCTGCTCTCACTTACTATAGTAATATCAGGGGACCTTCTGTGCCAAAACCCCTCAGCTCTGTCAACTGTTACCCTAAGGATTCTGATCTTTTCTAATCATCATAGCAGGAAATCTGCCAGCATCATTTAAAACTTACTATAGGCCAAGTCTAAGTTGTTTCCTCCTCTGACACATTCACATAGCATATGTGATAGAGGCTTGCTATTTTTAAAGAAACTTATTTTCATTAGTTTAAAAAGGGGTACTGTTGATAGTAATCTGAAACCCATCATTTGAAATGTCTAATTACTAAAAATCAAATTCTTCTTCTTACCATGTTGTTTACCATTTTCAAAACTGCTATTCAGCTTTCACCAGCTCAATGCTCTTATCATAGGAAGAGTAATAATACTTTGAAAGGTACAAAATTGTTTTCCCTTAGTCTCATGGATCCCAATCCCAAAAAGAGGGCCCAAGGCCATGCGACCTGTCAGCCATCCAAACCTGGTTGCACTTTCCTTTTCAGGAATTGTTGTGCATGGTTCCAGGAGAAGAGGACAGGTCCAGTTTGTGAAATCGAAATTCTGAGCAGGTAGCCCTTAAATGCAGCATTTCTTCTGCAGAATTCTAAATGTCAATTAGGAACCGCCGCTGGTCCTCAGGGTTCTCAAAGTGTGATTCCTGGAGCAGCAGCAGAACTTGAAAGAATGTTTTTATCAGGCCGCATCCTAGGCCTTCTGAATCAGAAACGGGGGGTGGGGCTCAGCAAACTGCATTTTAACACACCCTCCAGCTGATTCTGTTGCACGTTAACTTTGAGAACCCCTGGTCTACAGTAGTGACTGAAGAGGAGGGATATGCCTATCTCCTAATTCCCAGAGCTCCTGATATCCTACTAATGTGTAGAATGACTATGGACACGAACCACTGTTCCTGTTGGGAGTAACGGGCTGGAAAAGGTTTAATGTCTAAGGCAAGAGATCTCAAAGAACTCCCAACCAGTAGTTCTCCATGGCTTCCTTCGGAGGTCACCAAGCCCTGCACCAGTCAGGTGGCAGAATTCCCAGTGAGGAGGGAAGTAAGAGTCCATTCATTATTCACAAGTATATAGGGAAGCCTAGAGAGGCCCCTGTGTTAGGTTCTAGGATTAGAGTAGTATTACAGCCCCTACCGCCATGGAGCTGGCTGTACGTATGCACCATACAACTAACTCCTTTCTGCTCTACTCGGGAACTCTCTGCTGCTCCCATCTGGAGACTTCCAGGAAATAAGGTCTGTTAGTTCCCCCACCAAAAGATTACTAATCTAAAACTTGCCTAATACTGTACTTGCTCACTGGTTTTTGCTCACTATTTCTAGTTTTTGTTTCCTTGCCTGAGTTAAAATGGCTAAGAATCACCACATTGGCTGTGCATGACCATATCCTCAATTTCTTGTGATGAGAAGAAGGGCCGGGAAGAGAAACCTGATGACTCCAGGGATATAGTCACATCATGACACCCTACCTCAACCTATTAGGAAACCAGAGAAGCAAGATAGTAATCAAAACCTCTTTAGCTCCACCCTTCTCCCAATGAGACCCTAAGTACCAGCATGTACAGCCCATGGCACAGAAGTAGATATTAAACTTGACAAGCAAAATGAACAACTCAGAAAAGCACTGCAGGCCTGATCTTTTAACACTTTCTTAGACATCTCTTGATGAATTCTGAAGCATCCATTCCTTAGTCAGCCAGTGATACTTACTGAACATTGTTCTGTGTGCCAAGAAATGTGCTAGATGCTAGGCGCACACCACAGCAAACAAGATGGCCTCTTGAGGGCCCACAGTTTAGTGGGGAGATTGCCAGATGAACACAAAGTGGCAAGCGCTAGATGCAACGAGAGCAAAAGAACCACAACTAACTTGGGGTAAGCCGTGTTGGGGGGCGGGGGCAGACGTGGGATGCAGGGTGAATGAGACAGACCAGGCTAGAATCAGGTCAAGAGGGGGTTTGTACTTTATCCAGTTTCGCTTCATTCCTGTCCCTAGGATCCCTTCTATACTACATTCACATATTCAAACAGGAACATCTTGGTCAGTGAGTAATCTTTGGGTCTCCAAGAGGAAATACTGATTTCCACACAATAGCAAGTGATGCTACTGCAGGATTCTAGTGTGGGAATGACTAATGAATGTGCTTACCTAGTACAGGGAGTTTTACAAGATAAAACAGCGGAGGCTTAATTCAATTTTAACCAAATGACCTGGAAGCTCTTTTTTTGTTTTTGGAACAAGAACTTGATTCTGATTCATAGAATTATGCAGGTAACTAACTTTTCTATTACAGTTTGGAGAAGCTGTTCACTATTTTTCAATTTATTTTGTGATGTCACTACCTTGACTAATAGATTAGTATTTTAAAGTCTTTTATGAGATTTTATAAAATACCATTAAAATTTTTTTTTTCCTTAATAAGTTTCCAGTTTTCATAGTCAGTGAAAATATCCAAAACACTTCAAGAACTAACTGTTCTATTTATGGGTATCTGACATGAGAACTCCACCTCAGTGAAAATACGTGCCTCTGAAGACAGCCTTTTGCAGCCACGTGAACATGAATTCCTTTTGGAAACTTAAACTGAGTTCTGCCCTACATTTAGTGAAAATATTACCTTGCAGGATTTACTGGGGAAACACATCCCTTAGAAATTCCACATTTAAAAGTTCGTTTCCAAATGCTCACCTGGAACAGCGTGTTTGGCCCTTGCAGCCGGGCAGGACTCAGTGGAGCAACTGGACTAAGGCTGCTCCAGAAATGTATGCTGGACAGCAGTGGGCTCGGGGTCAGAAGCAATCCATTTGGTGTCTGGGAAAGAAGCACACACACAGTTTTTGATACAGGTATCACCTGACTCCAGCTGTGGTCAGTAGTGTGGCCAGGGGCATTAGCCACAAACCAAGAAACAAGCCTCACCATTTTAGTTATTTCTGCAGGGCTGTGCAGCTTAATTTCCTTCAGTGCTAAATGTATGAGCAGTTTTATAAAGGAAGAAAGTATGGAAACGTTACCTTCCTTAAGCATTCCAGTAGGAGACTCAAGTTCCTATAGCATCTTTAGTCCAGGTGCTCTTCAATCTGCTCCTCACGCATTAAACAAGATTTACTGTACAAGCAAATGGGATCCCATGAAAGGGCTTTATTTTTTCGTATCTATGTTTTATTTTTCTACAGTGGACATCCATTCCTTTTTCTGCAGTGGACATCCATTCGTTTGGCTACACACACACACACACACACTTTTTTTTAAAGGGCCTCCCAAGCTTCACTTTCCCTATCAACAGCCCTTTAATACTTCAGGATCTGCTGCTAAAATACCCTGTAGCAGCTTCATCAAAAGCTCTGAACTGGGTTTTCCAGATTTCACTCCAGATATGGGGTTCATGAGAATTCATCTCCCTGGCAATGGTTTGGAGGGGGGGGAAAAAATCCTTTCTTGTCAGATTGGGTATAAAGCCAGGACTCTGGGTTTCCTGGGAGAGTGCCAAGGATTGCATTTGCTTGCATACACGCAGCAGGAGTCCTGGCCTGCAAGCCAGCCAGAGTGCAGAAGAAACAACACTTACCACCCCAGCTGGCAAGTCTGCATAGCTTTTATTCTCAGCGGAGCCAAGCGCCCTGGCCAGGGTGGTTTTGTACCTTTGCTGACTAGGAGGGGCCCCCGGTGGTTTTGTGATGTCAGTAAGGTGCTCTGTGTAGGAAGAACGACAGCAAGGGCGCCAGCATTTCAGATTGCATCGTGCTAGATGCTGAAGTGTTCTTTTTTCCTAGAATTGGCCTTAGCAGCTTCGTTAATTATCCAGAACATTTAGCTTAAACCTAAGTTGAAAGGTCTGCTCTGTTCAGTGGAAAGGAGACAAACATCCAAAGGTTCTCAAACAAGCTGCTGAAAAGACTCAAATTATTTTGAGTCTTTGGTTCTACAGCATTTCCTACATATTGAATGACCTATGAGGTTACTAGGATAAATACTTGTTTTGGATAAGTTTCCCATTTGTTCTAATTCAAGGCAATTTCACAAACCTGCCAGGCCATCTGGCCTAACGGTTCAGGCTTAGCGGTTCCGCATGGGCTCTGCCAGGGTTCCAATCTCAGAACCACTACTTACTAGCTTGGTAACCTTTCTATGCCTCAGTTTCCTAATCTGCAAGACAGGGAGAAAAATGCCTACTTTTTTTTACATTACAGGATTGTTAGGAAGAATAAATGATCTATGTAAAGCTCTTAATATGTGCCTGGAGCAAATGCTCAGTAGGTGTTCAGGACTGTTATCATTAGTAATTAATTAAAAGTGTACTTGATGAACTGTATTTCACCTATTCATGGGAGAAATCCTCAACTGTATATGGAAAAGTACTTAATGTTCTGAAACAGAAAAACCAACCTAGTCAGCTGGTGCTTTAAGGTTCCTCTCAGTCATGTTAGGGTCAAGTCCACAGCTCAGGTGATCTGAGAACTCGTATTTGCACGTTACTTTGAAGCCAGGTCCCAACCACGGTATGCCACATTAACATTTACTAACCAATGTGTTCAGGGCCTCCTAGTTTACCTACCAATGAAAGTCTCACAGCTCTAAAGAGACAGTGAATTTGCTAAACTACAAAACATAGCTAGCTACCTTTCATCCATGGCCATAAATATATATCCATTTCTTTTTAATCCTCTGAGCAACATATGAGGTGTAGAATATATTTTCATAGTCTAAAATTCATACCCGTGTCTGAATTTGAGATGTTTTGCATATTTGTTTCTAAGGGATACTCAGAATACAGTAGCCTTCTGTTTCTCATGTTAAATACATTCGAAATGTCTTCTATAATACATGCAAATAAATACTGTAAAATGACTTCATTCACTCCTCTCCCTCCCATCCCTGTTCTGCCTGAAGATCCTGTGGCCGTAGAGAAAAAAACTGGTTGGTTGCTCTTTTAGGGAAAATTCCTATAAAGCCTGGCCTGGGTTATCTCTGGTATCATGTGAGTTTTCACAGCCTCTCTCCACAAGCACCTTGAGTCATGGAGGGTAAGCTGAGCCCGAGATAGAGGCTAAAGAAAGAAGCCACCAGCAAAACGCACACTTCCTCTTCCTTCACTGAAGAATGTCTTAGCAAATGAGCTCTTCTGAATGGCAGACAGGGACTTACTGATCCTGGCACCTGCCAGGGAAGGGGATGCCCTAGGGCTTAAAGGCAATGGGTGTTCATTTTCAAGGGGAAAGACCCTCCTCTCAGGACCTCATTTCATCCTCCCCACTCAGTTCTTCTTACACTTAATACCGAGTCTCCTAGAAAGCCCTCATATTTGAGCTAAACCTGGTGAGCGAACATTGTCCAGACACACCCCTCCTGAGTGCCCTCCTCCTGGATCATGCCCTCTGACCATCAAAATTCCCTCCACCTCCTCAAAGGAGATTCCTGATTTCCCCTCAACCAGACGGCACAAACTCACCACCTTCTTTCCAAATCCAGTGTTTATGACGCATCCATTTCTATCAACAGGAGCACCATTTACCCACTCGACAAATGCTGACCGAGTACATAGTATGTATCAGGCGCCAGAGAAACAATGGTAAAACAAGACACTATCCCTGTACTCACAGCCCTGTCTACGACCCCGCATCCAGTCACTGAGGCGCAAAATGCCTTCCCCTCACACCCTGCCACACCCTCTGCGCATGGCCTGTGGACACTTCCTGGAACTGACTCTCCTGTTTACCCCCTCATTTCCAGTCTTGCTTCATCCAAGCCCTTATCAACTTAGGTGGCACTCAGCAACTGCCACCTAAAGCAGCCCAGCTGCCTCTGGTCTCTCCCTTCCAATCTGTTCTGAGCACTGCCACTGAATCAATCCCCTTAAGACACTGTGTTTACTTTCAGGGAAAAAAAGAGTACAACCTCCCTGGCCATAATTCTAGGTTCCCCCATAGCCTAGTTTCATGTGAGAGCCCCCCGACCCCCGCGCACGCCCCCCCACCCAGCTTTGGTTGAAGTGTCCTGAGCACCACACACTTCCAACCTACTCGTTCTTCAGCACTCATTCCAGAACTGCCCTGACCACTCAGCCCATGGTCCCCTGGGCTAGAGCCGTCCCACAAGTGATCGCATCTGCTTCTGCAGTTATTAACCGTCCCTCGACCATCCCCAGACTCTCTCCTTAGCCCCAACTGCAGCTGGGTGTTTCCTCCTGAATGTCCTTCAGGCTCCTCAAACTCAACACAGCCCAAACTGGACCTGTAACCTTTCCCCACGAGCTTCTTTCCTTCCATGAAACTCATACTCAACTTCTGGCTCTCCCCTAGCACCGCCACACCCATCAGCAAGTCCTGTTGGTGGCAGTCCCTGTGTCCCCCAGAGCCATCGCCTTTCGCCTCATGCCACTGTCACAGCCTTAGGTCCTCATTGTCTTTCACCTGGAATTTTACAGTCATATCCTAACTGCTTCCAGCCTCTCCCCTCCCTAATCCACGTCATCAGGATGGTTTCTAAAACACAATTCTCACTATGTCACTCAGGCTCCACCTGCCACCACTTCCTATACCTTTGGAATGTATCCTCCCCTCTTCTGAACTACTGTTCTGCCCTAATGCACAAGGCTGTTGCACATCTTTATGCTTTGGCTCAAGGTGTTCCTCTGCCTACAATGCCCCCTTCACCCCATGTGCCAGATAAATTGCTGCTGATCCTTTAACACCCTGCCCAAGTGTGATCACCCCTTCCACGAACACCTTTTCAACACCCTTCCCCATCCCCAAGAAAGTTAATACCTTCTGCCTTAGTATTCCTTTTATACCTAAGAATTCCATTTGTGCTGTGTCTGGGATACTATATTAACCAACTTAAGTTACGAGTTCCCTCCCAACTAACAGGGGCTATCTAATTCACGTTCACACCGCCAGCTCCAAGCAAAGCCCGTGACACATGACAGGTGCTCAGTCTGGGTTTGTTGAATTGAACTACATGTTCTTTCCGCCTTCTGTTCCTAAGGTACTTCTCTGCACTGTGTATTTGGCTCTCGCCGTGTGCCATCTTGTGCATGTGTATGCCTTGTCATGGCTAGGTCCTAAGGTCATAAAAATAGGCACTTGTACTTTTGGTGTCCTTCCTGTGATTTGCAAATAATGCTAAATAATTACTTGTTGATAGATTCTAACAGGAATTTTTGTTTCCCTTGACTTACACCTTCAGCAGCTATTAATTTCCCATCAAAACAAGTCCAAATTCCTCAGTGGGTTCCCAGGGCCCTCTATAATTTCACAGCACCCCACGTTATATATTGCCCTTATTCTTTACCTACTGGACAGCAAGCTTGTAAGCTCATGAGAACAGGAACTGTGTCTGTCTTGCTCACCTCTGTATCTCCAGGTGCCTAGCCAATGGTTGGGCAGGTGGTAGCAACAAACATCTCTAATCTTAATCTCCCATGGATGCCAACAGAATCCATGACAGTGCCATTTTGTGGTTTAAAAAAATCCTCAAAAGGTGACAGTGAACCTCTGGAAACTCCTAGAATTGCCTGAATTCAAATAAAAACATGGTTTTAAGAACTTCCAAAAAGAAGTAGAGTCACACACAAGTTTGTGTAGCACTGAATGTGCTGATCTGAAGGGAAA
>NW_006780221.1:269444-305109 GCF_000442215.2 Lipotes vexillifer
AAAGAGGACAAAGAGGAGAATTCCCTATTGGTCCAGGGGAGCTACAGTAAGAGTTAGGGGGGAAAACAGAATAAGGGTAGAACTGGGGAGAAGTCGGCAGATCCACAAAGGAGCTACAGAAAAGACGGGCCCCAGGGTGGAAAGAGGGAGAGCGACGATCACACTTTGTTCATCTTAGGCAATCCAGAGCTGGGGGAAGCAAGAACTTTCAGCTGGAGGGTCAAGTCACCCAAAATCTACCAATGACATCCTCCACTGAACACAGCCCCTAAAAGGACATCCTTCTGCTGTAGGGCCAGTACGGAGAAAGCTGCAGGCTGAGCTAGGGCAGTGTTACGGAGTGGGATGAAGGGAAAAAAACCAAACTTACTTCCTTTTGTGATCATGGCGAAAGAGACAATAAGATGGAAACCACTCCGGAGCTGAGCCAGGAGGCAGTCTACCCAACGGCCCCTCACCACGCGCGCATCCATTTTACTCCCAATTCCCACCTTACGATCTGGGCTCAAGGTTGTCACATCCATCAGTAAATGCAGGAAGGAGGTTTTAGCATTTCAGTCCTCAACAAGCTGTCTCTACTCAGTTAGTGTTAACCCAAAGCCGCTACTAATAAAACAGCCCGGGGCATGCATGCGCAGACTCTGATGTGAGTTCACGCCCTGGTGCCCGCACGTATCTGAGTTCAACATCTTAGACATCACGTGTGGGATGAACAGAGGTCTTGGCATAAATGGAGGGACGTGCAATGAGCCAACCTCCGACTCTGAACTAACTTTACATGGGTAAGACAGGAGGAGGGAGAGACCTAACAGAAGAGGCAAATGGAAGGAAGAGGGAGAGGTGACACCCAGATGCAGAAGATTACAGAGAATCAGAAGTTCCAGCTGGCACCATCTGGGCTTCCATGGTGCCTGGCTGGAAACCAGGAGGGTTTCACATCCTGGCTCCTCCCCCCACCCCCATCTCAATTTCTGTAGCTCATGCCATCAGAGATAACATTCTTGTTTTTCTAGCAACAGCCCAATATGACCTCGGTGGCTAAGCTCCAACTACCTCACTCCTTGGTGCCAGCTGGCTTTTGTATTTTCATTTTCTCAGTTTCTCACAGTCCACGCTGGGGCTGCCTCGTGGTGATCATCGTGTCTGTCTACATTTGTAATCGTTTCTCAAAGACTCATGAGACTAATCTCAACTGCATTTTGTATGGGTGCCAGCAGATGCGCCACCAGTATTCTTGGTGGGAGTGGCGGTTATGATGTTGGGGGAGTGGCAGAATGCCGATGCTTTTTCATGCCCGTCATGCTGTAGCTTGAAATTTCAAATCTGAATTTGGGCCTACACGAGGTATGTGGTTTAATAAGGTCCTTCCTTGGAGGGCCTTGTAACCACATGACCCTAAGCAGGCCGAGACATGCTTAATCCTACCCTTCCTCCTGCCATGCTTCTAGCTGAAACTAACTGGGAATTATTCTTGGAATAAATGAATCAATAAAATATAAATCATTCTTGGAATAAATACAAGTTCTTGGGAACTTCATTTTCAGGGTATCAAATTATTACAGCACACTTTTATCTCTCTTAAAGCTAGCCACGAAGAAAGTCGATAGGCGGTCCCCACAGGTAACCAAATGTTTCTGCGTACACACTGCACACCCCACAGAAAGTACAGTTTCTGTGAGAGAAAGTGCTAAGGGAGGAGAGAAGCCAGTGAGCCACGGAGTGAGGCGCCACTGCTGCCTGTGAGAGAAACACCCCACGCTCCCTTGGGTAGAGAGGAACCCCCCAGAGTTGACCTGGGGGCCAACAGGAGTCCTTGGCTCCCGTGCCTGGGGGCGATTTCAGGGAGATGGGCTCACCCCTCAGTTTGAGGCCCAGTGGACTTCAGGAGAACTGCTGAGGGAGCCGATGCTGTTTGTGCACTGGAAGGAGAACCAGGGGCTGGTGGGTTAGTTTCTGGGGCACCTGAAACAGCTCCTGTTCTCTGAGAATCCAAATCCTACACTGACTCGAGCCTTCCCCGAAATCCTAAAAGACTCAAGGCTTGTCAAGTCGAGATGAAACCACTTGACTCTCCTGTCTGCTCTCAGAGAACCCACCTGGGGGAACACCCCACCCCTGAGTCCTGCCCTTCCTCTGCTCTCTCTGGTTTCTCCCTCCTGGCCTCTCCTCTCCCTCCCTGTCAGCCACAGGCGCTCCAGGTGCAGAGCTGAGCCCGCTGGAAGGTGAAGGGATCTCAAGTCCTGAGACTCCGCCATCTCCCAAGGGTAGCCGTTGACTCCTTTAGCTCTGAATGGCTTCAGACACTACCTAGCCCCCAACGCCACCCCCTCACACCTGATCCAAAGCCCCTCCCTCGGCCCAGGCTGCCACTTCCCCTCTCCTGTCCTAGTCCAGACCCTGCCCTGTGCCTCTCTCCCCTCGGGAAGCGCCCTCGCACACCTCCCTAAGGCACAGGTCCTCTGTTAAACATCTGGCTTTCCCGTGATTCCCCCTCCCTGCTGGCAGGCCATTCTAGTAGATGAGCTCCCACTCCTGAGCTTTGCATCCATCCCTCCACATCCACCCTCTGTCCCTAACTCGTGTCACTGTCCGCCTCCCCCCTCGGCCCAGCCACACATCCTCAGTCCCGCTGCCCGGAGCCTCCCTAAATTCACCATGTCCAGGCCCATAACCACAGGGCTAGCCCGAGCCGCTTTCCTCCGACGTAACTACAGGGCTGGCACGTGTTCAGAGACGGTGATACACAGAGAAAGCAGGGACCGAAATCAGAGTTGGCCTGGGCCTGGCTCTAGGCCTCTCTACACCTCACAGCTGGAAACACAGAGGAGGCCGGGGAGGGGATCCTCAGATTGCACCCCCTGGCCCGCTTCCCTAGTTACTTCTCTGAGCGACATCGGAAGCCTCTGTGCCTGAGCCATTTACTCAGCGGTCCTTAGTCACTGGACAGTTTTGCTTGGTCAGGAAATGCCCCACTTAAGAGCACACACGCTCATTCTGCCTGTAACAGAGCCCTTAGCCCTCCCCTCCGCGGCAGCCTGCCGTCACCACCAGCTCACAAGCTGAGCCGACACGAAATCCCTGGGCCACAATCTTCTGGGAGAAGCCATGGAGAGGAAAATGCCCAAGAGCTGCTTTCAGCTCTCTGCAGACTCCACGGACATCTCATGATCAGGGACAAGTGGGCATTTTCCCAGTGCACGTGCCGAGAGCATTTTACTTAAAGAGCATGGCTTCTGGAGCGGGCTAACCGGGTTCAAGTTCACCTCTGTGGCCTATTAGCTGTGTGACCTTGGATGAGTTACTTTACCTCCGTGCCTCATTTACCTCTGTTGGAAAAATGGGACAATAATAGTATCTCCTTCACTTCACGGGCCTGTGATGAAAAATAACAGATGGTGCATGGACGGTGTTTAGAACGGTACCTGGCACACATGAGCAGCTCAGTTATGCTGCCACTAATGATGGTGACAGCAAGGACACCTACAGCGATGGGTACAGAGGCAGGGGACAGAAAGCTCCTACCCATCTCAAGCACAACCCCACCCTGGTGCCACAAAGTCACATGATACTAAAACCTGCCGGTTGTAGCCAGCTCTCTTCCCATGGCCATTATCCCCTTTAATCCTCACAACAATCCATTGCACAGATGTGGAAACTGGCTCAGAGAGCAAGTCCCCGCAGTCACGTTTCTACCCAGCAGTGCAGCCAGGGACTGAATCCAGGTCTGTGACCCCAAAGCCAATGCACTTAACCTCTGCCACTGAAACGCATCCAGTTTTCCAGAGGAAGCAGAAGTAGGTTTACCAGTACCTGCTCTGCCTTTGCTCTGCAGCTGCCAGCTGGACAAGGGTGAGCATCTGAATACCGTATTTAGAGGAAAAGGCCACCTTCATGCTGGAGTTAGTAGCACCGAAGACTTTTCTTGCTCCACGAGTTTGCTTTCCTCTCCCCTATGCTGTGGACCTGGGCTTTCTCAGACTAGCACTGTTTTTTTACTGAAGCTTCTCTTTCTCACCATTTGATGTGGCCCCTGCATTTCTTATTAGAGACTACAGGACAACCCAGCTCCCCACTGACGACTGCAATGGCCGTACTGGTTAGCATCTATTTTCTTATTAACAGAAAACAAATGGCTACTTATCAAGGGCCCCCCAGAGAGGATTCTCCCATAACATTTTCATAAAGCCCAAGCGCCGTCTGAAACGTCACTGGCCTGCTCAGCTTTCCCTAGGAAATCACTGTTTGGATCTGCTTTGACGGCCAGTGTGTGTATTCCATCTAACGATCGCTTTAGGCCCCTAAAAGCTAGAAACCAATCAAGCATCCCACTGTAGCCAACACCCCAAGCCTTTCCTCTTGTGTATGCTCCCACCTGGGCATGGAAAAGTAATTTCCCTGCACGATGACACGGTGACTTTGCCACAGGGACCCTCGGATTATTCTTTGAGGGGCAGAAGGAAGTTGCTTCTCTTTCCTCCCTTCCGCTAAGCCACTGAGTCTGGGGGCGGCCAGGATGACGGAGGCGGCTCTTACCTGGGCGGTGAAGAAGGCTGGGGTGAGGGATCCCGAGGGAAGGGCCGGGCTGTTGAGGGCGATGGAGCCGATATCGGTGCCGGAGAGCACCAGCGGGGGCGCGGAGATTTCCAAGCCTTTGGGTTTTTTGGCCTTTGGGGGAAGAGATGGAGACCTGGTCTTGGAGCCCGATGACAGGTTCAAGGGCTCTAGGGAATCCGAGTCATGGCAGGCGGCCTCCAGGAAGAGGCTTCTGTGTTCGGAGGGGAGGGGCGAGTTCGGGGACAGGGACGGGGACCGAGAGGAGGAGGGTGAGGCAGACGAGATGCTGGCGGCGGCGTTTGGCAACATTAACGAGGAGATCTTGGCGGAGACGGACGAGGCCAGGAAGGCCTCCGATGTGGAGGGCAGGGACACCACGGGCCTGCTGATGTGCTTGTCGGTTTTGTTGGTCACAAACCTGATGACAGTCCTGACTTCTTCCACGGGAGGGCTGTCTTCTGGCGGCTCCTCCAGTTTCTCCGTCTTGATGGCCTTGAGGGACTCGGGTGGGTTCTGCAGGGAGTTGACGGTGAAGGACGAGTACAGGCCCGAGTGGATGTACTCGTTGCGGCTGGCGCTCTTGAGGGCGGACAGGCCGTGTCTGTGGGCCTCGCGGCTCTCGGGGGGCGCCTTGCACTCGCTGTCCTGCAGCAAAAGGCTCTCCCGGCTGATCTCCACCGCGTGAGGGTCCATTTTCAGTATCTCCGGGAAAGAGACGAATTTATACACAAACTTCTGCCCGATCACCTTCTTGATGATGTTCTGTGAAGACAAAAGCAGATGTGGAAAAGATGAGTGCATCAGAGAAACTGGTAAGAGGCTCATTCTTGTGGGGGACCTTGCTGGCAGAAGCACTGAAACAGTCCTGATGGCACATCTCAGGTAAGGTGTAATGGAAAGAGGACTAAAGCTGAGGGCAGAAGAATCTGATTTGCATTCCAGTTCTGCTAATTACAAATGGTGTGATCTTCGGCAAATTGGTGGTCATTTTTAGTTTCCTCATCTGTGAAGTGAGGATTATTATACCTAAGAACATAGTAACAGTTTGTCAATTATTAAGCACTTACTCTGTCGCTGGTATTGTTTATGCATTAGCTCATATAATCTGTACAGCGATCCTAAAAGAAAGGGATGATTCAACTCCCATTTTAGACCTTAGGAAAATAAGCTTAGAGCGTTTAAATAACCCACAGAGCCACATGGTAGGTAAGTGGTAGAGGCAGCATTTCCTTTACCATAATATAGTATTGTCTTACCTACCTCTGGGACTTGTGAGAATTCAATGAAATAATAATGGGAAAGCACTCTGTAAGCTGGAAAGCATTATAGAAATGTAAGTTATTATCACCAAAACACCACAGTGTTTTCTTAAATCATGCAGCCATTTTTTTCCTTTTTAATTCTCTGCCAAGAAAGCCACTGGAGGAAAAAACAAAGTGTCTACTTGGATGTTCACGACATTCATACAGTATTTTAAGTTGCTGGTATCTACTTCTGGCTCTTCAGTTTATGGCTCCCATCCTCAAACATTAGGATGTAAATGAAAACCAATAATCACTGCAAAAGTTTCCTCCCCCCATTGGGAGAATGGACTTCATTTTAAAGGCTGTACTGTTCTTGAGATTTATTAAATCCGAACATGAGCAAAGTCTATCAAATGTTTGCCGGGCCCGAGGTACTCAAGGCAGACAAAGATGGTCTCCCTCAAGCACAGAGAGGTAGCGGCGCCATCCTGTGGGAAGAGGGCTTCCTTACAAACTGTTCCTCTTAAAACCTGGGTATGGGAGCTTCCCTGGTGGCGCAGTGGTTGAGAGTCCGCCTGCCGATGCAGGGGACGCGGGTTCGTGCCCTGGTCTGGGAGGATCCCGCATGCCGCGGAGCGGCTGGGCCCGTGACTCATGGCCGCTGAGCCTGCACGTCCGGAGCCTGTGCTCCGCAATGGGAGAGGCCACAGCAGTGAGAGGCCTGTGTACCGCAAAAAAAAAAAAAAAAAAACCTGGGTATGAATGAGGGTAAAAAAAAAAAAATCATTTGGGGGAGAAGCGCTTGAAAAGTAGCTGCTGTTGAGCATCTATTCTGTCCTGGGTGTTATGCATAAGTGATCCCATTTGATCTCACATGAACCCACTTGTAGGCTGGAAGGTATCATCCTTATGACGTAAGCTCAGAGATGGGAAGTGATGTGCCCAAGAGCCACAAGATCTACTAATTCTAAAGCCTAAGGTTTTTCCCATTTCCACACAAAGTTGGAGGGAGAGAATCAAAGAGCCCCCTTAGTAGAGACGACATTTTAAAATTAGTTCATCTCAAATTTTTAAAAATTGAGATACAATTGACATATAACATTAGTTTCAGGTGTACAGCATAATGACTGACATTTGTGTATACTGCAAAATGACCACCACGATAAGTCTGGTTCACATCCATCAACACACACACACAAATATTTTTTTCCCTTGTTATGAGAACTTTTAAGATCTACCCTCTTAGCAACTTTCAAATATATGAGAGGAAATTGAATTAACTTTTGATGTTCGTCTTGTGATCATTTTGGTGTATAAATATATTATGCTTTTGCCTCCCCTCTTGTTACATTACAGCCTCTGCTAACTTGCCTTTGTCCTCCTTAAATGCATCCTCAAATCCCAGAAGTGAATTTATCCAGCAGTCAGGAGGGATGGGCATAATTACCAAGCCACTGAGATTTTCAAGGAAGAATTCTTCAGGGCAGGCATCTAAGGGAGGGACACACAAGGTCCCCAGGCAGCACCAGAAAACCCAATAACGCAAATCCTGGCGAAACCTTGCTCAGCACCAGCACACAGGAGGTTCAAACCTGAGTACGTGAGATTCAAAGCTGAACAGTTCCAGTGCATGGCATCCTGGCCTGCAATTTAACCCACCAAATCCCATTTACTCCATCTGACCTCATTTCCACACTCGACACTAGCAAAACTGAAAACCACTTAGAGAAACTTCAGAGAGATCTAGTAAACTTAAGAGTTCCACCTGGGCCTAACTGGCATCATCTCTGCATGTGACACACGAGGCCTGGGTAGACAACGCGCCTGGGAGAAATCAGATCCCAAAAGGAAAGGGTTAAATAAGGGTGTTATTGGTGCCACCTGACCCATAAAAAGAAAGCATGCTTGCCTGGTGTGTCCCTCTGCTAAAATTCTAAGGTATTTTTGTTTTCCACTCATAATATTCTTCTCCCTGGAGGAAAACTTCACTTTATTCTCAGCCAGTTTGAACACTCATCTAAACTGAGTGAATCATTAAAGCCTAAATAATTACACAGAAGAAAAGAGAAAACTGTATGGGCTGAATCCTTTCTTCTGCCAGGTCTTGGAAATTTTTTTAACAGAACCAACCTTTAATTTTATTATGGGTATTCAGAACATAATGTCTGAGCAGAGATTACGTTCACAAGCAAACCAAGAAGTCATTTGGGACTGTGATAAAAATGATAAAAGTGGTTGGAAATTGAAAGGCAATCTCAAATAGAGAGCTGGGCCTCAATGTGTTAAAAAGAACATAAGGAACAACCCACACGACTATCAACTGAGAAATAAACAAAATAGGGGACAGTCATACGATAGAATGTCATCCAGCCATAGAAGGGAATGAAGGCACTGGCACAGCTACAACAGGGACACACCTTGAATGTGTTCTGCTAAGTGAAAGAAACCAGACACAAAAGGCCACATATTGTGTGATGGACTCTATTTATATAAAATATCCAGAAGAGACAAATCTATAGAGACAGAAAGTAGATGAGTCGTCTCCTAGGGGATGACTAGGTGGGATGGGGGAATTGAGGGGTGACAGCTGAAAGGTAAGACATTTGGGGGGGTGGTAGTGAAAATGCTCTAAAATTGATTGTGATGATGGATGTACAACTCTATAAAGACACTCAAAGCCACTGACTTGTATGCCTTAAATGGGTGAATTAGCTGGTATGTGAATTATACTTCAGTAAAGATTTATTTAGACAGAGAACGTGAGGAATCCTTTTTCTCAGCTTTACTGAGATATAACTGACATATAACATTGTGTAAGTTTAAGGTGTACAGTGTGATCTGATGCACGTATAGATCACAAAATAATTTATTTACCACGATAAGGTTAGTTACCACAACCTTCACCCACATAATTACTATTTTGTTGTTGCTGTTGTGAGAAGATTTAAGGTCTACTCTCTCTGCAACTTTCATGTATATATTACAGTATTATTAACTCTAGCCACCACGCTGTACGTTAGAGCCCCCAGATTTACTCATCTCACTGCTAGAAATTGGTACCCTATGACCAACATCTCCCTGGTTCCCCACCTCAGCCCCTGGTAACCATCAATCTACTCTGTGAGTTTCTGTGAGTTCAGCTTTTGTGGATTCCACATGAGTGAGATCATACAGTATTTGTCTTTGACTGACTTATTTCACTTAGCATAATGCCCTCAAGGTCCATCCAGAACATAAGGAATTTTAAGAATTTTGGCATGCTTAAAGGGAAGATGGTGGGAACTTTTGATGGCTGGATGGCAACTGCCATAACATGCTAACCCCCACTCTGAACAGAAAACAGAAGACACTGCACAGGGCCATGAACTCCGCTGAAGCAGTAAGAGCCCTTCAGCAGCTGCTGCTGCCTTCCTGAGGAGAGCTGCTTGGACACCAAGATAGTTTTTTTTAGGGAAAGGCTACACGGTGACAGGGATAGAGACAACTGAAGGAGCTGACGACCGAAGGAGAAACAAACAGCTTTTGGAAAGAACCAGGGAGGGTCTTGCTTCTCTAAAAACCAACAGGAAAGATGGATTAGATGTGGCTACCTGGACAATTTGAAACCTCTGCAAAGATGGAAGGCTGGGAAGGGCTGGGAGGAGGGGGGAGGGGGGGGGTGCAGGAAAGAGGTCAGAGTGTACAGGCCAGCTGTTTGGGAGCCCAACTCCACACCAGAGATATCTGCTCACATGAGGGGAGCCAGTGAGGAAAAGCCCCCCACCAGGATGCCCAAGGCCAGAGACGTAGGTGGGTAGGTGGGCTCAGAGGAGGTGTGTGCCTGGCAGCTGAACTGACAGCCCCTTCGTATCCGACTTCCAGGGCAGACCCCAGGAGAGTACTGGGGGCATGTGTGTTTGAAGATCTCTCTGTAGCCTCCAAAGGGAGGTTTCCTTGCAAGAGTTTGGCCTATGAGGGGCTTGCTGAGAAAACGCACAGTACGGGGGAATAACATCAGGTAGTATTTGCTGACTATTATCTATCAGGCTGTGTACTAAGAACTTGACCACCTTGAGTCATTTAATCCTCTGAAAGATTGGAACTGTTATTACCCCCATTTTAGAGATGGGCAAACTGAGGCTCAGAGAGTATAGATCACCCCCAATCACAAGTGTGTACTTGGGCAGTCTGACTCCAGAGCACTTGGCCACAACGGAAGGTGACACAAGACTCGGGCTGACAACAGCCCAGGACACGAGAGCACTTGGGGATGGGCTCTTGTTATGAAAAGTGACAAGGATATTTAGAATAAGCCTGGTTTTTCCACCCCTTCCTCCCAGACTCACACATATTTGTTGTTTACGGTTGCCTGGTAACCTGACAAACGCTGTCTGTGTCCAGTTGGGCCGAGTTGACTCTCAAGCACAGTTTCAGGGCAACAGTTGCACACATCTTCCCTCCACATGTGGAGGACCAGCCTCTGTTCATAATTTCCCATCAAATGTGTATTCACAACCAAGGTGGACTTCTGACCCGGCATTCCGTGTGAGGTTACAGGCGGCAAGGACGCGACCAACTTCAGCGACGGGGGAAAGCAACATCCACCCAATGCACCCCAAGCCGCAGTTCCGGCAGAAGTGGAAGCTCGGGTCCCCAAACCACTCCCTCCATTACCACTGCCCAGTGGGTGTTTTAAGACTGCTGGAGCCCACAGGGCAAGCAGTCCATCTGGTGCAGGACTGTGGCTGCCTTGTGCAAAGGAACCCTTTCTGACGCACCAGCTACCTCTGGTCCCATGAGAGTCTCCCTAGGTTATTTCACCCTAACAAGACAGACAGTGCCGAGAGAGTGGGTCCTGCTTCCACTTCCCTCAGTGTCGCCTGCTGCCCTGACGGGTTCCAGGCTTACTTACAAAAATAGGTGTGTCCATGGGTGTGTTTAAATATGTATACATTACACTCAACTCTGCCTTCTCCTCCCACTGAAGGAGCTTGTGTAAATAATCCCATACAGTGGAGAACTCAGACATATGTCTAGTAAGTATTATGGTTTAAAAAAAATTACACACAGTGCACGGTAATGAAGAGATGCTTGTGGAACTGAATTTACCATCTTAATTGTGATGTTATGAAGGATACTATTAAGTTCGCTACATGTTTATTGAATGAATGACTCTCACTGTGGAGAGAACCGACTGAGGCAGGAAGCCAGAGGCTTCACCCCATGACAGACAATTTTCCACGGCTAATTCCCAGGCTGGTTAAATCTCCATGTGATGCATCCAATACGTATACGTTCGCATCTGCTTTTTTGCTGGCATTTTTAAGTGGAAAACTCCCAGACAGACACTGGGGGCTAATGCAAACCTCCACAACCTCACACCTTCTGTGAGAGCTTAATAAACTGTAATTCCACGTAACCGGCAAATATCTGTTGCCTCTGTCGGCTCTGGCCTGCCACCCCAATTTTTTTTTTTTTTTTTTTTTTTTTTTTTTTTGTGGCCATGCCATGGCATGTGGGATCTTAGTTCTCCAACCAGGAATCGAACCCATGCCCCCTGCAATGGAAGCGCAGAGTCTTAACCACTGGACCGCCAGGGAAGTCTCCCAGATGTTTTTAATAAAGCTCTTCACTAAAACTGTGACATTTCCTCAAAATTCTAAACTGTATGTTCTTGGACACCCCTTTTTTTAACCAACTGTCTTGGACTGTGATTCTAATCTTTCCCTCTCATATGCCCCAAAAATCTCCCGGACCGGGTCACGAACCCGTGTCCCCTGCATCGGCAGGCGGACTCTCAACCACTGCGCCACCAGGGAAGCCCGCACCCCAATTCTGATGTAAGGTCACGCTTGGGGCTTTCCTGTGCTCGGACTTCTTTCCCCAGCTCTCATTCCTTCCCGGTGCTGCCCTTCCCTCGGGGGCTGTTCCTGACCCCAGGAGGAGCCGGACCAGCTGTGGGTTCCCCATCAGTAGGGCTGCAGCTCCCTTCATCCTCCACCATTTCAGGGCTCCCAGAAACTGCAGGACCCCTGCCCCCACCACCCCCGATTTCACAACTTTCCTATCTTGTTCTCAAAACTGAGAGATGTCTGCGGCTCAAGACAGACAGCCCATCCTTTTCTGAACCCAATACTGGCAGCAGGGCTGGGTACAGAGGACAGAGTGGTGGATCTTTCCATAAATTCCCACTTAACCTGGCCATCAGGGCTGCCACTGGGATGACAAGGAGCGGTTCCAGAGTCACGGCCTGAGGTCAAATGCCACCCCTGTCTCTTATCAGTCGTCTCCTCATCTATAAAATGAGGGGACCGACCTCCCACCCACCCTGCAGGATTGACTGTGTAATCCACATAACGCTTAGCAGAATGCCTGAGACAGCCACACATGATAAGCCCACAGTATATATCAGCTCTTAGCATTATTATTTTTACACTCCCATTGAAGCAAAACTGAAACAAAACGTAAAAACCACCCTCTATCAGCTCTAATGACAACTGAAGAGTCCAAATTAAGCCTCTTAGAAGGCTGTACTTATTCCCAGGGGTCTGGGTGACCAGTTGGGTCGTCCGGCAGACAGAAACACACCTGGTTTACATATCTCGACCAAGGAGGGGAAACATGATGTCCTATTTAGTTGGGTTAAGGCAAGAAGTAGACGCGAGGCTTCAGTCCATCATGTCTCGTGTGGCCAGCACTTGGCATCCACTGTGAAGAAAACCTCACACACGCCAATTGATTCAGGACTGGGGGGAAGAGAGGCCCTCCCGCAGAGAGCAGCAGACGCGAGCAACTGGGGAATCCAAGCGTCCCACTCAGAATACCCCAGCAGCTTCGGCCGAGATGCCGCACGTCCAGCCTGACAACTGGTGCAAACACTAACCAGACACCCCAGCCAATCTCGCTGTTCTCTGATGCCTCTCAGAACAGGAAACGCACTGCCCAGGCTGGAGGGAGCAGCCCAGATCCATGGCGTCTGCTGTGGCTGTGGCCCTCGGGGAGGGTGATGCAGGCAGCTGGCCCTGAGCGCCTGTCACCGAGATCCTGGGGCGGGGAGGTGGGAAGGATTTACTTGGGGGACCTTTGTCTGGCCTGGGTAGATAGCCTACATGAAAGGAATCCGTGGCCAGAAAGGGCAAAAGAAAGAAGCAAGCATTTGCGAGGGTCTGTCACGTGGTGTACATGCACTCCCTCATGAGATGGGCACTGTGATCCCTTTTCTTTTTAATTTAATTTAATTTTATTTTTTGGCTGCGTTGGGTCTTTGTTGCTGTGTACAGGCGGGGGCTATACTCTTTGTTGCAGTGTGTGGGCTTCTCATTGTGGTGGCTTCTTTCTGTTGCGGAGCACAGGCTCTAGGCACACGGGCTGCAGTAGTTGTGGCATGCAGGCTTAGTAGTTGTGGCTCGTGGGCTCTAGAGCGCAGGCTCAGTAGTTGTGGCGCACGGGCTTAGTTGCTCTGCGGCATGTGGGATCTTCCTGGCTCGAACCCATGTCCCCTGCATTGGCAGGCGGATCCTTAACCACTGCGCCACCAGGGAAGTCCCTATGATCCCATTTTTAAGATTAAAAAGTCGAGGCTCTTGGTTGGAAGTGAGGTTATACCCAATTTCCCACCCCACAGGGGTGGGTTCAATACTGGGTGAGCCTTTACGACAGAATTCCACAGAGGTCTTTTAGAGGACAATACATCATTAACATTTCCCCATGTCTTTAAATTAAACTTAGGGGAAAAAGCAGCATGCCTGGGATGCTTCCATTATTTTAATGAAATCATTTTACGTGTATCAAATAAAGGGAGAAAAATTAATCTTGAAAGGTGCATAATAAAATTTGACAGAGGTAGGATTACCACTGATTTGCAAATTTGTTTTTGCTTATCTGCATTTTCACATTAAAAAAATTACGTTTCATATGTTTTGCTTGTCAAATTAAGAGAAGGAAAGCAGGCTCCGAAAAGCTTAGGCACCCAAGATCACGTAGCCTGTAGCTGGAGGAGCTCAAGTTTGAACCCAATTCTATCCAGAGCCAAGACCAAAGCCTCTGTGTTCCACCACCACACCCTCTCCCAGAAAGCAGCTGAGTTGGCTGAGAGGCTGCTGCTTAAGCCAGGCTGCCAGGACCACGGGCTCTGCATTCCAGAGGAATCTCAGGGTAACTGCAGCGAGCCTGGGAAAACCAGTTCCACGCTCAGGAAGCTAGGGCACTTCTAGCTCCTCCTGAGGAAGGCCGGCCTTCCCGAGGCTGTTCTTTAACCCCACTAGAGCTGCCTCTGCCCACCTGCAGGGCAGAGGAGGTGCCTGCTTTGATGGGACACTCTACTTGAGGCACCGGGGACCCAGCGGTCCCACCACAGCAGGATAGACATCAGAAGCCCACCTCTAAGTGGGTGACACCCCAGGGTGACAGGAAAATAACGGGAAGCTGATGTCCAAATACAGGGCCTGGTTACGGCCCCCGCCGAACAGCAGAAGGGCTTGGAGGGAGCATGGAGAGTGATGGGCAACCCCTCCCAGTATCCACAGGCCTGAGCAGAGCTGCTCACACAAAGAGACAGGCCCAGGGCCTTGACGGGCCAGAGGAGAAGTGCGACCAGCACTGGGATGAACGGACCCGGGTTTGAATCCCAGCTTCATTACTTCCTATGACCTTGAGAAGGTACTGAACTTCTGCAGGCTTCGGTTTGCTCACCTCAATTCAATGAGTTGGAAACACATTTAATATGAAATGTTGATATTCTCAAAGCAACACTTTTACATGAATTTAGGAAAATGAATTTTAAACAATCTTCAAAACACGATAAAGGATGGTGGTATCTTTGAAAAACATACAAACGAAGTTAAGAAGGGACAGGAGATGTATTAGATAGTTGCTTTCCCAAAATTAGATATTTAGTTTATTCCTAAAAGGGAAATAAAAATATCTCATAGGGCAGTTTTTTCTAAAAGGCCAGTGTATATCAGTGCCTCACTCAGAGAAGTCCTCAAAACATGAGCTCTCACCCAGTGGAATTTCACCTAGCAAGCAATGATCTAATTGAATAGCATCCTCATTATATCACACTGTCTTCTCATTTTATTCTGCCCTCAAGGAATCAGAATTCCTTATATGGGTACTTTGGTTTACAGTTACAGAAGGCTTATGCAGCATCTCATGTAAGCCTCACAACACTTTGAAACCCATTTCACAGATAAGGGATCCGGGGCTCCAAGCTGGGTTCACAACCTAGTAAGTAGCAAAGCTGAGCCTCCGGGCCCCCGGCTTCTTAGCCAACACCCTGTGTTCAGCTCCTTGTTTTGGGTTCCCATCCAGACCATGATCTGACTCATTCTTTCCTGACACAGAACCTAACTGTCCTCTCTCCAAAGTCAGAACAAGGACTCACTGTAGGAGTCATGCTCCGAGTTCCTCCTCCATAACACACGCAAACATTCTTTCAACAAACACTGAAGATACGTTTGTATGGAAAGCTCCATGCTGGGCTCTGAGGAACAGCAAGAGAAGGGAATCCGGCCTCTGCCCTCATCCTCTAAGTGTCTGATGGCTGCTTTCATGGCAGTGGCAGACCCTGCCACCTGAACCCGAGGGGACGCAGAGGTTGGCTGGCTGTACTGGGCTCTGCTAGGAATCTGCCGTGGGCAGGCTCGCCTCCCAGCGGCGGCCCTAGAGCAGCTATGAAAGGGCTCCTGCACCCCACCCATGAGCCTGAGCTCCCTCCCCCGGGGCAGTCTTTCTCCTCGGTCCTGAGTTGAATGGCACTCCCTCCACCCAAAATCCACACCCACACTCAAATGAGACCTTATCTGGAAATAGGGTCTTTGCACATGTAATCAGCTAAGGATGTCAGGATGGAATCATCCTGGAGCTGGGGTGGGCACTAAATTAAATGACTGATATCCCTACAAGAAAAGGAAAAATCCAGAGAGACACACAGGACGAAGGCCATGGGAAGACTGGGGCAGAGATTGGCAGGTGCAGCTATAGGTCAAGGAACCAAGGATTTCCGGGAACCACCAGAAGCTGGAAAAGGCAACGAAGGGTGTTCCCCTAGAGCCTTCAGAGGGAGCACGGCCCTGCTGAAACCTCGACTTCAGCCTTCTGGCCTTCAGATCTTTTAGAGAATAAATGTCTATTGTTTTGCGCCACCAACGTGCGTGCTAATTTGTTACAGCAGCCCTAGGAAACTCCTTCCTCTTTCTCAACGTCTCTGTCCATGGGGGCAGGGAGGCCTGGTCTTTCCTTCCCAGAGCTCGGCCCGCCTTCACGCCGTCACACTGCTGAGGGCACTGGGTCCAGCGCAGCCTGGGCCGTCCTGGGTCTAAAGCTGAAGGCTGGAGTGCGCACGTTCGCACACACGCGCGATCACACCCAGCCCCACTTCCAACTTCTAAGAATAACATGCTGCCAATAAAGGGCTCCAACTCTGTCTCGGAATTGGCCGACTCCCGGGGGAGGTTTCCTTGTGGTTTGGGTTGAGATCTCTATTCTCTGGCACCGTAAAGCTGCAGGGCCAACCGTCCTTCCAAATTCTCTCCTGGCCTGGAGTGAAGGGCTCCTCTCCCTGCTGCCCAGGGGGCGCCTACCCCACCCGAGAGGCCCAGACTGCACGATGTTAAGGGCCTTTTCCCACCCCCTTTGGGCCCGCATTGCTGCTCACTGGATGGGGAGTCTTGTCTCCCCCTGGCTCCCTTTCAACACTCGAGGGTATTTTTATTAAAGGCCTCTGGAATGTTAATAAAATGTAAAACTGCTCCCCTACTTGCCCTGCGGGTGGGGCAGTTGCAGGGGAAGCAGTCGGGATGGGGCCAGATGGTGAAGGGACTTTGGAGCCTTTCCTGGAGGCTGCAGGGAGCCAGGCAGGTGCACAGGCGGAGGGGTGCCGTGCTCCAATCTGGCTCTCTTTAGGAAGTGTCATCTGGATGCGAAGGAATTGCAGGGTGTTCTGGGGCATCCAGAACTACCACCTCACGTTTTCAGCAGTTTTTCCCATTATCATCTCCAACAACAAACACTGGAAGCTGGACCCCTCTGCCTGCCTGCCCTGGGGCAGTAATCTGCAATATTAGGAATATGGGATTCAAGCCTGAGTTCCTGGCTCTGCAACTGTGTGACCCTCCAGCTTCGCAGTCCTGAGCGTGGGCCTTGGGGTCAAGACTCCTAGGCAGAAAGCTCTGCTGCTCACCAGCCGCTTCATCTTGAACCTATTAGTTAACCTCTCTGAGACTCAGTATCCCCACCTCTAAAATGGGCCCACTGCCAACAGAGACGACAGGCATTTCACGTGTTAGGGAACGAGTCTCTAAATGTAAAAATATCTACCACAGGGCCTGGCTCAAGACAGATGCTCCATACATGTGAGCTTCCCCTCCTTCTGTCACAAATTTGGGGTAGGAACTGAGATAAACTGTTGCTGGAGCCCAGGCAGGAGATGGAGAGGAGGCCACTCAGAGGAGCAGCTGGGCCTGGTGGGTGGATGGTGGGTGGCGGGCAGTATGCTGTGAACGTTAGGGATTTTGTCAGTTTGTCTACACAGCCACTAAATTTTCCTGCAGCTAGAAGCCCAGAAGCGGGAAGGCTCATGCTGGCAAACTGGCGTGGGCTTGGGTAACGGCCTGACGTAAGGGGATTCAGCCGGGCTGCCAAGCACAGCAGCCTCATCAACACAGCGCTGAAGTTATTCCCAAGACTCTGGGTGTTTCTTAGCAACGGCCCTATTTGGGGGAACACTGAGTGCCACAAGGAAGCTGGCCTGGAAGCTTGTGCAAGACAGGCGACACCCCCAATCAACACGCAGGGTCCCCCCTGCAGCCTGGCTCCCTCATGCCAGCTGCTCTCTCCCGGGGCAATGTGGCCGGGCTGGAAGCCCTCCACGAGGCCAGCAGCTACCCCACAGGTCTCCAGGCTGCATCCAGGACCAAAAGCTTGCAGAGAGGCCCTGGTTAACCCCTCGGCCCCCAGGCAAAGCCCAGTTGCCATCTGTTGTACTCCAAACCATCCAAGCGGCTGACAGGACGCAAAAGAAAAAAAGACACCCGGGCTTCCCTGGTGGCGCAGAGGTTGAGAGTCCGCCTGCCGATGCAGGGGACGCGGGTTCGTGCCCCGGTCCGGGAGGATCCCACGTGCCGCGGAGACGTATGGTATTTCTTGAAACATCAAAAACACAAGGTCCGGGCTTCCCTGGTGGCGCAGTGCTTGGGAGTCCGCCTGCCGATGCGGGGGACGCGGGTTCGTGCCCCGTTTCGGGGGGATCCCACATGCCGCGGAGCGGCTGGGCCCGTGGGCCGTGGCCGCTGGGCCTGCGCGTCCGGAGCCTGTGCTCCGCAGATGGGAGAGGCCACGGCACTGAGAGGCCCGCATAACGCAAGAAAAAAAAAGAAAAAAAGACACCCAAGAAAACACGCCAGGCCCTCGATACTCAGACCCAGGGCTGAGCACAGAGGGCGCCTTTGAGATACAAAAGACCCTCGAATGGAGTCCAGGATAGATGGGTCTCCTGTGGCATTTTGCAACCAACCAAGGTGTTCTAGAAAGTTCCAGGATATAAATGCTCGCTGGACTTTTGTTCTTTCTCCACTTTGACAGACAATACATCATATTATCTTCACAAAATTTATTTGGGGGAATTAAAGAATTCTGCCAGGGCCAGGCTTCTTGGTGCAGGCAGTTGAGCTCAGATATGTATTATTAACACGAACATTTCCCTGTCGTGATTGCACACCCAATTTAAAATGAATTATCCAATTAAGTTAAGAAGGTGATGCCTTCCGCTTCCAGGAGTATGTTGCCGATGACTCTGTCTTGACTGTTCTCCCCTAAAACCCTTCCAGTTAAGTAAAGACCGCTCGGCACATCGTGAGGATAAGCCAGGAGGTTGCTGTGGTGACAGGAGGATTTTTCATCGTATCACCATTTCAATCTCCTGATGAGAAGGGAGCTGGCAAAGCTTTCAGCCTCCCCCTGGGATGAATGTTCACCGCCAACAACAACAAGGACAAAAGCTCTGTTGGACAGAAAAGGATGAAGGACTGTGTAAGCTTCCAGGTCTCCTTCGGCAGCAACACAGAGACTCATGGCTTGGGCTCCCTGGAGCAGAAGTCAGTTGGCTGGTGTTCGCAAGAGGCAGACGCCACCATTTCCCTTCTCTCCCCCTCCCCCTCGGGCAGTTCTAGAGCCGGGCGTGCAGGCCTGATGCTGAAGGTGTGACAGCACCAGCTCAGCCCGCAGAGAGCAATCGATTTGTGCTAACCAGCCAAAAAGATCAGGGCTGTGGGGTCAGACTGTGGCACCGTCAATGTCACGAAGAGTAAGAGGAGACAAAGATCTGTATTTCTAAAATGCAAACCTGACCACGGCACTCTCTCGCTGGACAGCCCTGTAGCGGCTTCTCCATTGCCCTTGACATCAAGTTCCAACTCTTTAGCACGATACTCTCCACGCTCATCCCCCGCTCACTCTTCCAACCTCATCCCTCCCTCATTCCCTAAATAAACACTCAAACTCTTTCACACCTCCTGGCCTTTGCACATGCTGTTCCCTTTCTCAGTAAATCCGTTCCCAACTTTTGTCAGCCTGGTAAATGCATTTGACCTCTGGTAACTTTGTCTCTGCCTTTACTTCTCTCCCCGTCTCTCCGGGAAGATAGATGCTGGAATCATGGCCAAGCCAGTGCTTTACAAGATGTCGCTATTATAATTGGTTTGCACATTTGTCTCCCCAGCCAGCTGCTAAGCCACTCACGGGGAGGTGGTATGTTTTCAAAGGAATGACTGAACCACAGAAGAACAGGCAGAGGTGAGAGAAAGGGGCCATGTCACCTGGAGACGGATGTACAGGAGTATCTCGGAGATACTGCAGGTTCGGTTCCAGATCACTGCAATAAAGCGACTATCCAATAAAGCACCTATTGCAGTAAAGTGAGACACAAAGTTTTTGATTCCACAGTACATATAAACGTTATGTTTACACTGTACTGTAGTCTATTAAGTGTGCAAGAGCATTATATCTAAAAAAAAGTACATACGTTAATTAAAAAATACTTTATTGATAAAAAAATGCTAACCACCATGTAAGCCTTCAGCAAGTCAATCTTTTTGAAATAGTAACATCGAAGATCACTGATCACAGATCACAGTAACAAACATAATACTAATGAAAAACTTTGAAACACTGTGAGAACTACAACTTGCTCCACACAAGGCTGCCACAAACTTTCAGTTTGTAAAAAATGCAGTAACTGCAAAGCGCAATAAAACAAGGTACGCCTGCATAATTAAAAACCACCCGGAAGTTGTTCAAGAAGAGAATAAGTGCTGTGAGTCCCAGCCGTCCCCCATGCTCGTCACACTTGGGCCAATGGGTGTGGGCAGGCGTCAGGGCCAGTGATGGCTGTGCACTGGGTACAGAGCCCTTTCTTCCCCACCCCAGGACAAGAGATTTAAAACCCAAGTCTGCCTGAGGTTATTAAGAGTTGTTAAAGTTTTTAATAAATAAAATCTCTGTAAGAGATCCTTATTATTACATCAGGCTGTAAAAGTACCTTCTGGAAGACTGTTTGAAACTAAGAAGAGAAGAAAGCTCTACCCCATGTGAGCCGTCAGAACTACCATGAACCAATGCATCTCTGAAGGTTTTACAGCAAGACTGAGGGAAACAAGCTGGCAGAGGGTGACGGTGAGATACCCAGGCACCAACTAAATGTTCCCTTTAGGTCTCTGTCAGCTCTGGTTTCTGCCCTTCCTGGGCTCAGACACAGGCATCCTCCCATTACCTGCATGTTTCCAAGCTGAACAGGGGCCTCCAGTCCATGTCTGAAGAATAAAATATGCTGCGTCCTCATCTGGGCATCACTCCTTTCTTGGAGTTCAAGTTGGGTCTGCCCAGCCGCCTCTTCAAAGCTCTGAGAGGGGCAGCAGGTCGTTGGCAGTGCCTGGCTGCAAAACCCGACCTCCCCAGCCTTCCCTCATGCATGAGAAATGGGCAATCCACAGAAACGCAGGTGGGGTAAGGAGCCTCAGGGACCAACGCCAGACTTTAGCCATTGCTAATCCAGGGTTGGAGCCATCAGGGTCGGTCGGCTTTTCTCCCGGTCTATGTCATGTATTTAAATTAATTTGCCGAGCAGGGAAGCGCTGAATTTCTAGACTCTGAAACCCTCTAAGGCAGGACTCATCTTCTTGACTTTTGCTTCCACCCCAGGGGGGCCCAGCACAGCGCCTGGCCCACTGTGGGTACACTGTGACGTGCCTGTCATAGAGTCTAATTTCACACCTGTAGTTGAATCTAGCTGCTGTCCATGTCACGGGGAGCAGTTTTCCTTTAGGATTCGTTGAATCCAAAGCTCTCCCTTGGTGTGTAATTTTGAAAATCTAAATGTAAGTCCGGGAGTGTCAGAAATATATATACATTTTATGGGTTGAAGTGTGTTCCCCAAAAAGGTAGGGTGAAACCCTAGTCCCAGTACCTGTGAATGTGACCTCGCAGATGTGAGTTAAGATGAGGTCATGAGCGTGGACTGCAATTCAATAGACCTAGCGTCCTTTTAAGAGGGAAATTTGGACACAAAGACACACAGGGACCACCATGGGATGGCAGAGGCAGAGATCGGAGCTACAAGCCAACGAACACCAAGGACTGATGACGACCACCAAAGCTGGGAAGAGGCAAGGAAGGATTCCACCCAGAGTCTCAGAAGGAATGTGGCCCTGCGGACACCTTGATTTCAACTTCTAGCCTCCAGAACTGTGAGAGAATAAACTTCTGTTGTTTTAAGCCTCCCACTTTGTGGTAATTTGTTACAGCAGCCCTAGATAATTAATACAGTACAATAACCCAGAGGCAGTAAGTTTTTGTTGTTTAACACCTATTTAGCATCAGCTTTCATGATAGAAGTGCTTTGAATTTGGGTGGCGGCCACTTCATTATGTTATCCGTTTGCTCATTCATTTGCTTCCAGTATTTACTGAGCCCCTAACATGTGCCAGACGCTGTGCACAGTACCAGAGTGACGAAAGTGGCTAAGCCAGGAGCCCATGGTGAAGATGGCTTTGTAAGGATGACGGCCATAGACACGACGGTACCGCCAGGCAGTTAAGTCTTGCAAACGCGGATATCAGAATCGACCGGCATTTGCTACGTGTCCTTACCAGGTGCTGAGCGCCTCACACACATGGTCACACGTGCTCCTCACACAATCCCACGGAGGAAGGTGCTATTCGGTGTCCAACCCCCATCGGAGATCTGAGACTCAGGGCAGGAGGCACAGCAGGACTTTACCCTGGACAGCACTGACCGCAAAGGGAGCGCGGGGGCAATCAAACAGGGAGGTGTTTGATTCAGAGGGGCAGGAAGTGTCATTTAAATATGAAAGCATCTTTGAAAGTTGAATTTTCAAAACAGCCAAACTAGATATCATTAAAAAGCACCACAAAGCACTCCTGAGTGCCCACAAGTGAGAAGAGCCATAACACCCAGGATCTGACACCCCCTCCCTGTGTGTAGGATGCTGGCACAAAGGTCCTAACTTTCTTCTTGGTACCTGCCTGAATTTTTCAAATTAGCGATAAGGAAACTATCCTCTGTTATTACTCTGGCTAACACTTGCAGCACTTAACGTGTCTGGGCACTGTTCTCAGCCCTGACCACGTGTTAACTCAGCTAATCCCCACCATAACCCTCTGACGTAGACTCTACTCTTATACCCCTTTTATAGAAAAGGAAGCTGAGACCAGGAGAGATTAGGCAAAGCACTCACAGTCATGGAGCTGGATTCAAATCCAGACTATGCAGCCGAGAGTTCCTGCTATTATCATAGTACTCACTGTGATAATCTGCCCCTCGGAGGAGAGGGAGGGATGTTTTAAGGAACAATGATTAAAGCACCTCAGCCCCAACCTGATACCATTATAGCCCATACATTGTTCTCTGACGCCTTCTGCAAAGTTTTGCACACATTTTCCACTTTTTTTTTCTCTGCCCATTTCTAAATATTCTGGAATGAGCTAAAAATATGACATATAACATACAAAAATAATGATATCCTCATGCCTACCTACTCTGGCAGGAAACATCCCTATTAGGACAGACCAAGGGATGTACAATTTCAGACAACAGTGAAGAGACGATAGCAAGCCAAAAAGAGGAAACACAACAGGGACAAAGACGCAGCTGTCAAGGTAGGGAGTCACTGAATTTATGCCACGCATGCGCAGAGCAGGCTCTGGCTAAGTGTCAAAGGGAGGGGGAGGGGGAGAAGGGGAAAGAGGGGTGGGGGACGGGAGAGAAGGGGACTGAAGATGACACTGAAAGGCAGACAGGGTCACAGGAGGGCTGGGTGACTGTGAGAAGCACGTGCAGTGCGGGATGGGGCACAGCAAGGGGTGCCCATGTGGCCAGGGGCTCCACATTCACAAAGACCTTCCTCGAATCTGTCTCTCCAGTGAGAGACCAAATCACTTAAGACTGCCATTTTTGTGGGTCAGAAACGATCAGATAGGGCTTCCCTGGTGGCGCAGTGGTTGAGAATCTGCCTGCCAATGCAGGGGACACGGGTTCGAGCCCTGGTCTGGGAGGATCCCACATGCCGCGGAGCAACTGGGCCCGTGAGCCACAACTACTGAGCCTGCGCGTCTGGAGCCTGTGCTCCGCAACAGGAGAGGCCCACGCACCACGATGAAGAGTGGCCCCCACTTGCCACAACTGGAGAAAGCCCTCGCACAGAAACGAAGACCCAACACAGCCGTAAATAAATAAATTTAAAACAAACAGACAAACAAAAACGATCAGATATTGGCAATTCCACACGATTCAACTTACACATACAGTCCCTGAGCAACGCTGGCAAAACTGAAAAAAGTCAGTGTCCATCACAAAATGTTACAATTCTTTAACCTTCCTTCGCCATTTCTCCTCCTCCCTTTCCCCCCGCTTTCTGTCCATCCTCTCGCCCGACTCCTCTCTTCTCCTTCATCCTCCTCCCTCCTCTTCTTTTCACGTGCAACGATACTGGTGTCTAATGACCACTCTTACTCATCACTTGACAAGGTTTCACGAGAAAGGTTCAAACGGCCGCGTGTACGTGCATGCGTACGGTGTACATGTTTCCAAGGAAGGACGAAGGGCATCTTCTCCTGGTGGCCAAGCCTGCACGACACCCTGGACAAGAGCCACTCCTGCCCTCACTGTCAGGGCCAGCTGGCTGCACGAAGGTCACGTGGGCAGACCTTAGCTCAGCCCCAGCAGAAGAGGAAAGGGACACCTGGGGTGAGCAGGCCACACTGGCCACTTGGACCTGGGGCTTCACAGTAAATACAAGTTTCTAAGGTTGCGATACCCTCTGTGCTTCCTGACTGCCTACCTGGAACTCAGGTATTCAGAGGCAAAGGAAATGAACAGCACAGAAGGCAGTGCGCAGGCCTCTGGCCAGGAATGTGGGCATCCTGGCTCTACCACTTCCTGGCTGCAGGAGCTTGGGCAAGGTTTCCACCCAACGCCCCTAGGTTCTTATCTGTAAAAGGAGGAGATGCCAGCAGGACTGTCTCAGGGGGGCTGTGATAGTTTAAAGGAGACCAGGGGTAGGGAGTGCTCGGCACACAGTCCCTTAGACACAGAAAGTACCAAAACATGGTGGGTGATTGAAGGCTCTGAAACTGCTTTCCCTCGAGATTTTCAACATCTGCCCAAGGGAGATCAGATGTAGTCTGAACAGCACAGCTTTGCCTGTCTTTTGGGGAGTCATCTTCAGCCCATGATCCCTCTTTGTGCTGAAGATACACAATCCTCAGCCCCAATGCCTGGGCCACGTGAAAAGGTGAAACCGAGTCACAGACACCAAATTCCTTTTCTGTGACACCCTGATTTAAAACAATTCCTTTTTTTTTTTTTTTTTTTTTGGGTCAGTCTCAAAGCCATGCTCTTAGGCACCTTGCCAGCCAGCAAGATGACTGTTTTCCTTCAGAGGGCCCCAATTCCCACTGTGTAAACTTAGAACCTGGGGGAAAAAGATGCCAAGCAATAAACCATCTGCAAGCCTTTCAGACAGTGCAATTTGTGAGAAGTGCTTTTACATCTTGGTAAGACACTGCATTAAGCCAGCATTAATTAATTGCTACATTAAAGAGAAGCACCTTTAACATTTCAATGACAATCATGTGCAGTTATGATCATACAAAGGAACACTTTATAATTAAGGATGCTCCCACTTCCTGCGATGCGCAATCCTCTGTCTTGAATTCCAAAGAGGTTGGCAGGAAGGAGGCATCAAACATAGATCAGGAGCTAATATGTACATCCGTTTTTAATTCACCTTTCAACAAGAAGAGTAAAACCAGAACAAACGCTTATACTTATTAGGACTCCAAATCTTTATGTCTATGAGGCTAAACATTCAGCAACAACAGATCAACACAGAAATGGTCAACAATTACAGGCCTGAAATGATTAACCCTAAAGAGCAATAATTTTGCCCTACCAGGCACATCCACTGCTTTTCCAGAAATGCATTACTACTCACCCCAACAGTCCCGGCTTTGGAAACTATGCTGTGTTATCATTAACAAACCACTCTGACAAAGTCACTCTGTGACTTAAAAATGAGAATGGTTTTTCTTTTAATTAGGGAAGTTTCCCACGAAGTCACAATCCCCAGGTACCAAGCATCGTTCTAAATGCTTAACGTGTGTTGGCTTGTTTAGTTCTTCTCGGCAATCCTGAACCCACGCTATTATGAGCCCCATTTTATACGTGAGGATAGCAGGTGCCCAAAAGTTAAATAAACTGTCCCAGGTGCCATCCCCCCGACTCCTGCAAAGCCTGTTTGAGTGAATCACAAACCGGACAGACTTTCTAGACTGTCACATTCATTCTGTCACTCAAGCCACTACCCACGAGGGAGGCCCCAGAACCTTCCCGCATCTAATTTCTGTTGTGATTAGCAAAATCCTGCAGCAACACAGAAGAAAGTGCAGAGGGAACAGAATTTGACCCACGATAACACCTTAAGGGCTTCCAGAAAAAAAAAAAAATCCCTATGGCATCGTTTTTCTTATAAAACAACAGCAACAAAACCCACATAAATTGCCTCTATTTGCCAATAGCGTTACGGTACCCTACGTTCCACTTCCATGGACGGATTGTGAAGGTGGCTCCCGCCCCGTGACGGCCTCCCGTGAGGTCAAGGGCTTACCTTGTCGTAATAGTATCGCAGGGCTCTGCTCAGCTTGTCGTAGTTCATGTTTGTTTTGTTTTTCCGGAGTCCCCACAGCTTGGCCACTTCTTCTGCTTTGAGGAGCTTGAATTCACCATCGTTGGAGGTCCAGCAGATCAGGTGCTCATGTTTCTGGTCCAGCAGCAACTGTAACAGGAACTGCCACAGCGTGATTGCACTCTCCATACCTGAGGAGGGAGGGGCCGCGTCAGTGCAGGTGCCAGGTCTGGGGGGATCGGGGGCTCAGGGTGGGCACCTCAGCACCTACCCCTGCCCCCAGTGAACCTAATCGAAAGTTGCTTTCCTTTCCATCCCAACAGGCCGCACTCTGAATCAGGTGCCTTCTGGCTGCATTTTTGTAAAGAGCCACAATTCAGAAATACAGGGAAGCCCCGTGACCTTCGTATTCACCACACGCATCCCGGCAGGTAACGGGGTTGCGTTGAGAATAATGTGAAAAAATGATTAATGAACTGCCCACTCCTAGAATCAGTCCTCATGCAAACTATCCCCCATGTTAATCATTGTTAATGGCCACGATGATTATCATGTTCCTGCCCATCCTATCAACTCCTTTGCTGCTCAGCCTCTAGGCCATTATTTGTGTGAAACGCTGGACCCTGTGATAAGTGCATTTACGTGGGGCCTGGGGTATTTCCATCAGTGTGACCACACAGGGAGCTTCGTGAGGAAGGGACTTTGTTGGATTACTCTTTGTATTCCCAGCACTCTGATAACCCAGCCCAATGCCCGAGTGTAGCGTGCGCCTGACTGATACATGTTTATAGACCTGAGGAATGGGTCACTGCCACTTGAAGAGTCGTTCTCTTTCCCAGACACTTGTCATGTGGCAGATAAAAGCCCCATCTGTCACAAGCACAGACATGGGAAAAGCATTTTTTTCTCCACTGTGAGAGGAAAGCCTATAAAATCTAATCTTTTTCCCTTGACTCTGGTGTGGACTTTGTAGGTGCTGTTCCTTCTGCCTAAAATGCTGTTCCCTAGCTTTGGAGCCTGGTGAACTCCTACTCATCCATCATGACCCAGTTTATACAGAACCTTCTTGAGGAAATTTTTCCCCACTCTCCCAGGCAGTTACCAACTTCAGACATCTGAGGACTTTCATGGCAATGGGTACTGATTCTAAAAATAATAACAACAACAACAGTAATAACAACCGTTTGTCTTATCAACATTCGTACATAAGGAAAGAAGAGGCAGTTGGGCTGGCCTCAAAAGCTTCACCGCAGATCGACTGTCATGACTGGACACGTGAAGTACCCTGGGTTTTGATCTGGGATAAATGGGGGTAAGATCCTAGTGCTGGGCTGAGGGAGCCAGGGATGACCAGAGGGTGGAAAATTGCCTTCTGGCACAGACGGAAGCTTCAAACGCCAGTTGTGAGGTGGGGACAAAGCCAGAGAGGACTTGGGATCATCCCCTATTACGCAAGGAGGAAACTCTGAAGCCCCAGGAGGTAGCCAGGGTGACGGGAACAAGGGAGCAGTGAGAAAGATGCACGACTCTGGGAGCCCCGGAAGCCAGAATAACAGCCTTAGGGAGTCTTATTTGTACCAATATTTTTGTCAATTCCACACCTCTCCTGCATTTCTCTTAAAGGGGCAGCTTTCAGACTGACAAATCATTTTTCTTCCTTTCCACATGGGGATGGATGTGAAAATATCTAGCCCTCCAATAAGTATTCATTTCCTTATTTCCTTTCACATGTTTCGCCAAAAGAATACATTTTATTGTTTCCCTGAGCAATGTGGGTTTCTCAGTTAAAGGGAAGCAGATTAGGAATGTTCTCCAAACACCCACAGGGTACTTTATTTATGGCTCTTTAAAGGAGATATTCTCTACAGAAATCAATCTTCACCACAATGGCCACTCAGTCCGTAAGACAGTAAGTCATCTCACTGTTAGATCAAAACCGCCTTTGCATCTCATGAGTCTTGTAAGCGCAACGGCAGTGGTGCATCCGCAGCAGCCTGCCAGCTCCAACTCCTAATGTGAGCTTCCTATTATTTGAGGACGAGCCACAACTTTCTTCTCATCATTGGCACTAAGAATTGTTAACAGTTGTCTCAAACTCTTTGGTGTGTTCTCGGCCAAACACTTCAGACAGTAAGCTTTCAGATATCTTTAAAATTTTAAAGGGCAGAAGGCTGCCAGTGGGTTTAGAGGTCTGGACAGAAAGGATTTCTAGGTCTGTGGCTCAGATGCCAGGTAGGATAGTGGTCAGCCACCTGCACCTCCCCCACCTTTAATTGACACAAGCCATCCTGTTCCAGATGGGACAGGAGGACAACGTAAACACCTCCATCTGTTTTACACTTAGTGCTTCTACCAACCAGGACTCCTCAGAGCTTCTTGTGCTTCCTGGAATCCCTTTCCTTGGCGTTCCAAGCCCGTGTATCAGAGCCATGTGCCTCGGGCATAAATGATGAGTACCTGTATGGTAGACTGGATAAATGTTCTCCATTCTTCACCCCTTCTCCCTTTCAAGTGACCAAGAAGCAGTGCCCCACAGCGGGTGGAGTACCTTCTTCCCATCCGACTGAAATTTGGGCTTGGCCACGTGATTTGATTTAGCCAATAGAATGATGAGTAGAAATGACAATGTGCCAATTCTCAGCTGAGGTCTAAGAGGCTTCCCATGTTTGCACTTTTCCTCTTGTGCTCCTGTTACTGCCATGAAGCTGCTGCCCAGAAATGAAAGGCGCGCGGAGCCAACCTGAGCTCAACCCAAAACCTGGAGCCAAGTCCCACAACACACAGTCTGAAGCAGCATCCCTGAGGTTAACCAATGAGGAAAATAAATACTGCTGTTTGCCAGTGACTCCCAGGGCCTTTTGTTATGCGGCACCATTGTAGCAAGAGTTGACAATTACAGTGCCCAACATCTTGGTCTAAAATAATTCTCTCTTTGCTGGAGTGCAATATCTTTACACTGTAAACTTACATTCACAATCATGAGGTGTGTCTAGACACGAGAAAGCATGCTATGTAGGGGGATTGCCCGATCACATCTTTACTCAGAGGGTTACGAGTGGGCCACAAAAATGACCATGGGTGCTATGGCCATGGCCTACGGCAAAGGCAGAAGGAGGAAAGAGGGAAAGAAAAGGGAGACATAAAAGAGTAGAAAGTGAAAAGGCAGAGGAGCAAATGGTGGTGATGTGGACCCCCTCATTAGGGCCCTCCCAGATTTCTGGAATAAATGAACTGGGCTGAGGGGAGGCACGAGCTGAGAACTAGCAATCACAGAGCTGCCCCGAGAAACTCAGAGCTTTGGTGAGGCTGGGTGGGCTGAGGAACAACCCCTCCGCCCCCTTACTCTCCCACACCAAGGTGTCAGAGCCAGGCTGCAGCTGCTGATGGGAGGATCCCTCAGAGGGTGGATGTGAGTAACAGGGCTGACTAAGGCATCAAGCCACCTCTGCCTAAAGCACGTCAAGCCCGGTGCTGAGGGCCTCATTCTCCTTTTCCAGCTCTTCGGCCACTCCTCCACCCTGGTGGGTCCACCAGTTTCAACGGGTGTGCAGTCACACAAATCTTTAATGTTAGAAATCCAGCCGCACATTACTCAGAGATGAGTCTCAAAAATATTTCCCTGTGAGCGCACTGCATCTACAAACATCTGTCATCCCCTTCGTCACTCGGCAGAAGTCATTCTGGGAGACGGTGGGCCCCAGGGTGGCTCTGGATGCCCCCATCCTCTCTGGCCGAAGCCAGTGGTGTGATGGAAATGGGCAAGTGTACGTGGGGGAGTGGGGACACGGGGAGGGAGGGAAACAGGAGGGCAGAGCGGGGATGGGTCACCAACTGACGTCACCACTGTGGTTCCTGCCATCACTGTTTCTTTGATTTTAGTTCCCACCTTAACTTATTTTAACTATGATTAAGTTTCATCATTTACACAGTTGTCTTCACATACAATCATGCTTCACGTTCTGTGACACATCTCTGCCAGCTACAAACTTTGCCCCCCTCCCGGACATTGGCAAAGAAAAAGAGTCTAACATCGTGACTGGGGAATAGAGTCTCCCCCGTAACCAGCAACACATATTAGCAAATTCATCCAAATGAAGATTTCTCTCACCAGAAAGAAAAATTAAGTGTTTTTTTAAAAAAATTAATTCCTTGATGCCTAGAATCCTTAATAAAGTCCTATATCTTAACATGTGGGTACAATCAAGTCCAAGTTATCTGGCTGCCATTATAAGGAATGTGTGTAATTCAGACAACATCCTGTGGCTCTTATTAAATAAAAAGTTCAAAAAAGTGTTGATACTTGAGATTTATGTTTGATATGTTATTATACAAACCGGGGTCTGCTTTAAGTTAAAATATTTCATCAGCCTAGCCTCACTGAGCCGATTTCCCACAAATCTCCACTTAAAATACATAGAATACATAAAAGAAATGCTATTAATCAAAAAAAATTTCCCAAATCAAATTTTTGGCTACCTAGAAAATGCTTTTTTTCTTCACCAGACCTTACTTTGAATGGATGAAATTTTATCAGGTATTGTAATGCCATTCTTTTTTTTTTTTTTTTAAGAATTGATAAAATTTAATTTTCAATATGAACACATGATCCTTTGAAATCTTAAAATCTCATGAAATGATATGATAGCTGCAAAACCATCAACTGATGATTTTTTTTGTTTGTTTTGTTTTTTGGTTTTTTGGGGTTTTTTTTCGCGGTACGTGGGCCTCTCACTGTTGTGGCCTCTCCCGTTGCAGAGCGCAGGCTCCGGACGCGCAGGCTCAGCGGCCATGGCTCACGGGCCCAGCCGCTCTGCGGCATGTGGGATCCTCCCGGACCGGGGCACGAACCTGTGTCCCCTGCATTGGCAGGCGGACTCTCAACCACTGCGCCACCAGGAGAGCCCCACACACCTCCTTTTAAAGGAGCAGGAGGTATGTGTATTATGTTCCCACGTTGACAAATCATTTTCACTAAATTTTTTTATTATAGTCTCCTTTCAATATAAAGAAGAAAAATGGATATAAACACCTCAAGGTTTATAGTTCTTATACAGCCAGATAAAATTCACAAATAAGACTGCTCCCACCCTATTCAAATTAACAATTAATTTTGTATATGACACATGATGTTTTGTTGAAAGGCAACCAACAAAAAGATTATGGCAATGTTATTTTGAGTAAGATGTGTTTATATGATTATACCCTACAAAGAGGAAAGAGACCCAATTCTCTCTCCACTTTTTTCAATTTTTTTTGGAGTGTCCATTTTATGCCAAGACACCCTCTGGGTATTTGGGACACATCAGAGAACAAAGGAGATGAAGACCTCTGTCCTCATGGAGCTTACATTCCAAAGGGACAAGACAGGCCATAAACAACAAACATATGACTATTAAAATACATAGTATGTTGGAAGAATAGTGTTATGGGGAAATGCAACCAGAGCAGGATAAGGGGGTGGGGAGCCTGGGGTGTATGAGTAGAAGGTCATGGAAGGCCTCACTGAGAAACTAAGAGTTGAGAAATAACTTTGTTAAAAAATAATTTTCAAAATGGGTGAAATCATGGCTCTCCTACAGATATAAAATGAAGACATGTTAAAGATTTTATTTCACTCATTAGTCAAGCAGGAACTTGGCAGATGTTCTAACGAGTTCAAAAAAGAATCTGAATAATAAAGGCATTTATAAATTAGGAATATTGAAATGAATGCACAAATAGGGGTGAGAGAGGAATCAACTGAACACTATAAGACAGAATAGAATTTGCATATCTATAGACAATAATTATTTTGCTATCAGTTATCTATAATTAACAGGATTGTAAAATAGCTTCCATAAAACCAGAATCACATCATCCAAAGGGGTTTTTCTCTAGAGACTAGATAATGCAGTTTTTCATGGAAGCACAATTATTTTCTACAGCTTGCAGCAGGCGAGAGGGTGAACCGCTTCTGTCTACTTGGAAGGTTACATAATGGGTAAAGCAGATTCAGAGCCAGACTCTCTGGGTTCAAATGCAAGTACCAGTCCTGTCTGCCTGTGGGACTTTGGGTAAGTTACTTAACCCTTCTGTGCCTCAATATCCCCATAAGGAAAATGGGGATGATGATAATAAAAGTATTTCCTTTACAGGGTGGTTGCAAGGATTACATGAGTTACTAAGAATGCACTTGAACTACACCTGGTACATAATAAGTGTTATTCAAATGTTTACTATTATTTTTTAAGCAACAGGGAAACCTCTGCATAGAACACGTTGTGAGGATATTTGGCCTTCACCTAGCTCAAAGGCATCATTTAGCTACTGTATCCACCTTGGTTCCTTGTTCACTAGGCAACGACTCCAATACAGGCACTGAAATCCAAGGGAGAATGTTCAGCTTTTTTTTTTGCGGTACGTGGGCCTCTCACTGTTGTGGCCTCTCCCGTTGCGGAGCATAGGCTCCAGACGCGCAGGCTCAGCAGCCATGGCTCACGGGCCCAGCCGCTCTGCAGCATGTGGGATCTTCCCAAACCAGGGCACGAAGCCGTGTCCCCTGCATCGGCAGGCGGACTCTCAACCACTGCGCCACCAGGGAAGCCCAGGTGACTATTCTTTATAAGGTGACCTGGAATACGTTTATGTTTTCTTTTTAAGACTATCATCAAAAAATGAAAGAACAGGGGCTTCCCTGGTGGCGCAGTGGTTGACAGTCCGCCTGCCGATGCAGGGGACACGGCTTCGTGCCCCAGTCCAGGAAGATCCCACATGCCGCGGAGCGGCTGTGCCCGTGAGCCTGTTGCTCGGCAACGGAAGAGGCCACAACAGTGAGAGTCCCGCATACCGCAAAAAAAAAAAAAAAAAAAAAAAAAAAAAAAAATTAAAAAAAAAACACCACCAAATGAATGTATACACAAAGCAGAAACAGACTCACGGATATGGAAAACAAACTTGTGATTACCAAATGGAAGAGGTAAGGGCGAGAGGAACAAATTAGGGGTATGGGATTAACAGATAATACTCCTATGTATCAAATAGATAGGCAACAAGGATATACTGTAAAGCACAGGGAATTATAGAAAAGAGTCATGTACCACAATGTTCATTGCAGCTCTATTTACAATAGCCAGGACATGGAAGCAACCTAAGTGTCCATCGACAGATGAATGGATAAAGAAGATGTGGCACATACATACAATGGAATATTCCTCAGCCATAAAAGGAAATGAAATTGAGTTATCTGTAGTGAGGTGGATGGACGTAGAGTCTGTCATACAGAGTGAAGTAAGTCAGAAAGAGAAAAACAAATACCATATGCTAACACGTATGTATGGAACCTAAAAAAAAGGTTCTGAAGAATCTAGGGGCAGGAAAGGAATAAAGATGCAGACGTAGAGAATGGACTTGAGGACACGGGGAGGGGGAAGGGTAAGCTGGGACGAAGAGAGAGAGTGGCATGGACGTATATACACTACCAAATGTAAAACAGATAGCTAGTGGGAAGCAGCCGCATAGCACAGGGAGATCAGCTCAGTGCTTTGTGACCACCTAGAGGGGTGGGATAGGGAGGGTGGGAGGGAGACGCAAGAGGGAGGAGATATGGGGATATATGTATATGTATGTGTATAGCTGATTCACTTTGTTGTACAGCAGAAACACACCACTGTAAAGCAATTATACTCCAATAAAGATGTTAAAAAATATAGCTTGTAATAACCTACAATGGGAAAGAATCTGAAAAGGAATATATATATATATATAACTGAATCGCTTTGCTGTGCACCTGAAACACAACATTGTTAATCAGTTATACTTCAAGTTTTTAAAAAATGAAAGAACAGATTTAAAAAAAAATTCTGGCAGAAAACTCAGATCCCCGAGTACATATTTGCTGCCTTCAGCTTAAGAAACACTGGTTTAAAATACTTAGCCTGAGGCATCCACGTTGTTGTGACTCCAGCAAAGATGGCCCTTGAGTGCTCACACTTCCCTTGGAGCTAGTTCTGTCCCCATCTATCTTGTGCCCCTGGAGCAGGGAAGGGAGTCAAGTAGATGAGAACTGTTGGGTCAGAAAGAAGAAAGAGAAGTGTTCTAAAACGACAACCCAAGGGATAGCCATGACAACACTGCTTATGAAGATGGAGCCCACCTGGGTCCATTCCCTGGGCTGGTCATGGTGGAGGTGGTCCAAGTGTAGAGCTTGTCCACTGGCACAGAGTCGGAAGGACACTTAGGCAGACTCTGAGCGGTTACTTTCCACCCTCGTTCTGTGTTTTCAACTCCTTGTTTTTAAAGAATGCAAACAGTATCATTGATTCATCCTTTAATTTCTGGATGGAGGTTCAAAGAGAAGGATGCTATAGACTGTATATACTGATTACTCTCATCATCGCTGGTGCACCTCTTGGCCCATATGAGAGCCGTCTCATTCATTAATCTGTCTTTTCCGATTATAAGAGCCTTCTCTTGGTTTTCTCTGTACATGTTGGGTGTTATCTATTAAGCCTTTACCATATACCAAGCACTTTGCATTATCTCACTGAATTCCCACAACAGCCCTCTGAGTTAAATAAAATTACTCTTCCCTCCTTGCAGATGAGGAAATTGAGGCACAACTGTGGAAGAGCACAGTCTACTCTCTGTGCGGCCAATATCAGTGCAAACTGTTGGTCACCAGTCCATGATGAGTTAAGTATAGGAACTGAGAGTAAATATTTAGAGACTTCACTGCAATTTGTCATTGTCACCACATCCAAGTATGTGATCAGTAGGCTCGTCTGGTCAGCACGAACTATGGACTAGTCAGAAACATGAAACAGGACCACGCGCTAAAATGTGTGATGTTCAAGGTTAGTTCTTCAACTGTAATCCCAAAGTGTATAAAAATCTAGAATTGGGCTTCCCTGGTGGCGCAGTGGTTGGGAGTCCGCCTGCCGATGCAGGGGACGCGGGTTCGTGCCCCGGTCCGGGGGGATCCCACATGGCGCGGAGCGGCTGGGCCCGTGGGCCGTGGCCGCTGGGCCTGCACGTCCGGAGCTTGTGCTCCGCGATGGGAGAGGCCACAGCAGTGAGAGGCCCGCGTACCGTAAAAAAAAAAAAAAAAAAAATCTAGAATTCATTGGTTTCATTAAAAGATGATTTAACTGTATTATGTTACAGGATAAATTGTTGGAACTGGCAACTAATGAAGGAATGAAGATGGAGTTTAAAATTCAGCAAACTTGCTGCATTTTAGATGAAAGTTAAAAAATGAATATCCTGAGTTTGCCGAAATGGGTTTAAAAGTCTCTTCTTTCTGTCTGGTCAACATACCTCTGTGAGACAGGCTTCTCTCAAGCGTAATTAAAACAAAACACAGAAACATTTTATATACCTCGTCTCCTGAAAGTAGCACTGTTGTATCCAACCTAGATTAGTCAACCTAAACACTTTCCTACATGAAAAGCGAAGAATTCATAAATATGGTGTTTGTTTAAAGTGTGCTTATAGGCATTTAATACAGGGAATCTCTATTTCACTTATGACTTTTTCCTTTGGCTAAAATTACAGAACGACAGAAGTTATCAGTATGAATAGTGATCTTCTATATAACTGCCTTTATATGCATTTTCATTGAATATGTAGCTTTTTTTTTTTTTTTTTTTTTTTTTTGGGCCTAAATGACTTTTAGTCTAAAGCAAGCAGATCCAGGAAGGGGTTAACCAAAAGG
>NW_006780221.1:305212-310265 GCF_000442215.2 Lipotes vexillifer
CATCGGCAGGCGGACTCTCAACCACTGCGCCACCAGGGAAGCCCCGAACATGTAGCTTTTTGTAATTATTTCCCCCATTATGTTTATTCTTATTTATTGAAATATAATCTTACGCCTGCCTAATCTATAATAAAAACTAGGGGCTTGTATTTTGGTATCTTTGTTTTTAATTTTATTTTCCTAGTAATTTATTTTTATGGTATTATCCAAAATTATCAGTCCACAATGTACTGGAAATTTAAAACACCAGTCCTTCTCCACAGATGGTCTGAAAAGCACTGCTCTTGAATGTTGACTCCACGAGTCCCAAACTTTGTTTTGCTTGCTGACGCAGCCCTAACTCTTAGATCACTGCCGGGTCATAGTAGGTGCTCAAGAAACATCTGTCAAATAAATGAATGAATAAAACTGAGGTTAGTATAGGCCACAGCCCATGCCCTTAGCCACTCTGTTATACCGCCTCCTACCAAGGGTATAGAGGTCACATCAGGATCAGGATTAGGGTCAGACTAGCTGGAGAAGGCTTTCTAGAAGAGTCAGCTTGAGCACGGCCTTAAACAAAAGGTGAGGAAAATCTGAAAAGGGTGAGAGGATTTGATCAAACCCCCTCCTTCAAAAGCTGAAAGCTAGAGTTACGAAACTGCTGCGGTCCAGAGAGCAAGCCCAGAATTTCTCCCCTTTCCTTGCTAACGTCTTAGCTTCTGTTGGGTCCTAAAAACCAGGTTCTGGTACAGATTTACAATTCACTGAGTTGTGTCCTCAGTAGTAAGTCTTCTGTAGGAGAGCATTTGAGGTTCTGGGGGCCAGAATGCAAGAGAAGAATATTCTCCCACCTTAAAAAAGAAAAGGGTGAGAGGACAGAGGCAGATGTTCCCCACAGTGGGCAGGGCAGGGGTGGGGGGCAGCAATGGCAAAGGCGAAAGCAAGGCTCAGTGTAGGGGCCTGGATGAAACGGCTCTGCGATCTACCCAGAGACAACCTCCAACTTGTGCCTGAAAAACAAAGGCCACCCTAGACGCACAGAGAACTAGTAGCTACCAGGAGGGAGGGGGAAGCGGGGAGGGACAAGATACGGGTACAAACTACTGTGCATAAAATACATAAGCATGGGGCAGAGACAAGATGGCAAAGTAGAAGGACGTGAGCACATCCCCCCTCACGAAAACACCAAAATCACAACTAACTGCTGAACAACCATCGACAGAATAAATAAGCTACAAGGAACAGCACAGGGAATATAGCCAATGTTTATAATAACTGTAAATGGAGTTTAACTATAATATAATAGCCAATGTTTTATAACTATAAATGGAGTTTAATCTATAAAATTTGGAATCACTCTGTTGTACACTGGAAACTAATATTGTAAATCAACTCTACCTCAATTAAAACAACGACGACTAAGTCCAGAGGTTACTGTGCTCCTTCAAAATCCACCAAGCCTCCAGCAGCGGTCAGGCTGCCAGGAGAGTTAGCCCTGCCCCATGACCGCCAGCATCACCACCTTGTCACCCTGCAGCCAGGAGGGCTCCCAGTGAAGCCGATGGTAGATCCTAATGCCCCAGGGACCACCACCTTGCACAAGTCTAGGGGCCCCAGGGATTTTGTATTTATAACTTGGTGGGGGCCTGTACAAAGAGGATTTCCCCAAATTGTTTAAGCTTCAGCCCCCCTCAACCCCCCCAACACACACACACACACACACACACACACACACCCCGGGACGATCTGTAACCATCCGCTGCTCCCTCCAGCGCGGCCCCCCCCCCACCCCCCCCACCCCCGCCCCCCCCGCCCCCTAGACCTGCCCCGGCCCCTTCTCGGCCCCGACACCTAGACCTGCCCCGGCCCCTCCTCGGGCCGCCTCCTCCCTCATAGAAGTTGCTTTCCTCTCCTTGGAGGCAGGCATTCTATCTGCCACAAGGTGGCGCCAGACATCCTAACGTGAGACGGGACTGCACAGAGCATGTACGCAAAGCGTGAGGTTTTTGCTTCCATTCTTAGAAGCTGAAAAGCCGACTTATTTGCTCTTCCTTATATCCGTGGCAACCTAACACTTCTCTTTGCATGTTTCTGGTTTCATTTTTTAAGTTACACTGAGGTGGGGCCTGAGGGGGGTCAGATTATCTTTAAAAATCCTACATACTGTGGGAACTAGAGAAACTAGCCAACTTAAAAACACCAATTAGTCAGAAACGAGAGAGCTCAAGGAAAGGAGAAAAAACTCCTGTGTAAGAAATAAACAAAGTAGGTGTTCCAAGTTCATGTCTTTTTACTTGTTAAAAACTGCACGGTTACAGAAGTGAATACGGATTTGAACACTTAGTACTGAAAATTCTCTGAAGTCCAATTCCTCTGTCCAGAGCAACATCTATTAAGAGTTTCTGTATTGTTATGTTATCAGTGTCCAAGAGAAACATCAGGAACCATCGCACTCCCGATGCAGAGGGCCCAGGTTCGATCCCTGGTCAGGGAACTAGATGCCCCATGCCTCAACGAAGATGCCGCGTGCTGCAACTAAGACCTGAAGCAGCCAAATAAATAAATAAATATTTTTTAAAAATAAAGAAACACCTGTACTTAAGGCAAGGAATTGGAAAACAACAATTTGTACTATTTGTGGTCTGCGATAACTCAGCACAGAATAATTTTAGGGCAACAAGTCAATAAGGATTAATATTTGGTAACTAAGCAGCACAAACTGAAGTCTTTTTTATTTTTGAGAAGGTGAAACTAAGATTATTAACATTTTCAGAAGACATCTTAATTATTGTTAAACACTGCATGTAAAAAAAAAATGCTAATCGGTGAGGCCAAGTTCATGTCCCTCAAAGCTCTCTTATCTATTAAAAAATGTTTGTATTCTCATTCATTCTGTGAATATCTACAGATTGTCCATGCTTTGAAGAGCAGCGTGAACAGGAAAAGAGGGAAAGCAGCCATGGCTCAGCCTACTTTTTTACCCTTTAGAGTTCACAATGTTTTTTACAAATCCAGTTTTTCAAATAACTCCTCTATCTGAGGACAGAGAAAGATTTTTCCGGGGAAATCACTGATAGCCACTGTAATAACAACATCTGCCCTTTACTGTGTGATCCACCCCTCCTTCCTTCTGAAACTCTGTTGTCTGTGGGTAAATGAAAAGCAGTTCAACTGGTTTGTTGGAGACTTTTACATGGGTGAATTTCCTTTGGAAAAGTAACTGGATGGCTACATTAACGCCAGCTGGGAAAGTGCGCTCCAGCCATTCTACTTCCTCCCACATCTGTATATGCAGGCCATTCCCCCCCACCCCATGATTGCACATCCAGCCCTATCTTATCCCACATTTTCAGGCTAGGCCCACATGCAGATGGGAAAGGGCCTCTTCTCACTCCAGGCTGCCTCACATGGATACCCCTTGGGTCCCTAATTTGGCAACATCCCAAGACTTCCTAATGTTCCTGGTACTGAGTTTGTTCTTCCTGGGCCAGAAGAAGAGGTGGTGATCAGTCCACGGGGTTAAAAAATAAATAAATGGTTGTCCCAGAAGCACCCACCTATTTCTCTGCACCTGAAAGAAACAAGTCGATTTGAATGATATAGTGTATGGGAGAAGCTGGGCACAGTGCCCTGTACATTGTGAGCCTTCAACAAGGCTTAGATGCTGCCTGCATCTGCGCCTTCTATGAAGCTTTCAACAAGGCTCCCACAGATGGAGCTATTTCTTGTTAGCCATCATTCCATCAGCGTCACCCAGCAATTCCAACACAGCACCTGGCAAACCACAGGCATTCAATAAAAAAGTGTGCCGTGAATCTCAAGCTCTTGGGATCTCGATTTCTTTACCTTTAACATAGGGACTGTAACATCTGACTTCAGAGACTCTTCTATCACATGCTAAAGAGCTCAGACACAGTAGAATTTTATTCTTCTCTTTTTTTCCTTGGGAGAAAGATGGACTTGTCCCCTTCTCCATCATCTCCCCACATGGCTCACAATCAGGTAGCCACACAAATAGTGTACGATCTGTAGTCCTCCACATATGTACACATCTCCATTTAATCTCTTCCTTGAAAGCATCAGACATAATTTTATTAAGCAATTAAAGGAACACAAGCCTGCTAGATCAAAGCGGCCAACTGGTCACCCAGCTTTCCCAAAGTGGGGCTGTAGTTCATTACAGCCAGTGAATCGCATCCACCTCCACCGTATGTCAACATGCCCGGGAAACAGACTCAGAAGCCCTGGGCACTGCAGGGAAAATCTTTCCAGGTAACCAATGGTATTAAAAAAGCAGACGTCTTGAAAGATGATTAGGACTGTAAAAATCAGAGGTTCCTACAACCTGAGACAGACCCCAGGTGCCCCCATGGAGTCTCACAGAGAAGCACAAGCTCTGCTGACAATGCTTTTTCTTTAAACAGATGGGTTGCTCCTTCCCAGACATTTCTGGACTAAACCCGAACCTTCACTTTCTTTGCAATTGTTTTTGCTGTCTGTGTTGTTTGTGAGGATCTTAATTCTGGCTTGAAGCACGTCCCCTTTCAGCTCTCATACTTGGTAACATTTGGCTTCCTCTTCTTCTGCAGGTTGCAGGCAGGAAACTGGAAAATGGGCCACAGGAAACCTGGCCTCCTACATCTGTCCCACTTTGTAATTGCAGCTCTGGTTTCATTTTGCCTTGTGTGTCAGCTCTGTTTTAACCCTCAACACGACGGCCAAACTCTGCTTTCTGTAAGAACACTGCTACTCTTATTGCCCAAGGAAACTCACTGAGACTTTTTTTCCTTCCCCAGAGTAATTAACCATATGAATTCAACGTGGAAAAAAATACTGAACGAATTCTCCTAACAGTAGTCATTTGGATCAGAAGAGTATGGAGGGCTTCCCTGGTGGCGCAGTGGTTGAGAGTCTGCCTGCAGATGCAGGGGACGTGGGTTCACGCCCCAGTCCGGGAAGATCCCACGTGCCGTGGAGCGGCTGGGCCCATGAGCCACGGCCGCTGAGCCTGCGCGTCCGGAGCCTGTGCTCCGCAACGGGAGAGGCCACAGCAGTGAGAGGCCCGCGTACC
>NW_006780221.1:310408-312486 GCF_000442215.2 Lipotes vexillifer
GAGGAGGCCCCGGACCCGAAAAAAAAAAAAAAAAAAAAAAGAAAGAGTATGGAGCTAGAAAACTGATACATTCAATGTGATAAAACTACTAGTGAGTCTCCAGTGAAAATTCCAGACTACTTCATAATACTGCACACAGCAGAAGTTCTATCAGTATGATTGTTAGTGGTCCAAGGCTGCCTGACAAATTGTGACTTTGGAGGCTTTGATAAATAACACATGAAAATAAAATATAATCATTCTTCATTATAATCTCTCTCATTATGATGCTATCTGAAATTATGATTCTTAACCATATCACCAACTATTAGGTTCAACCATATGAAATTGTTTTTATGGGTCAAAAACAGTCAAATACCAGCAGTCTCATATGGTCAACCTAAAGCATATAATTACACCCAGAGAACACACACACACACACACACACACTCACACACACACACACACACACACACACACTCATCCCCAGGGCAGTATCTTCTTCCTGTGTTTGTTGGTCCATGGACCCTTTCTGAGACTCTAACATTCTCTGGTAGAGAAAAAAAAGATATATTTAAATCCTAAAGGTAATTTATAAATCTGAAAGAGTCCTATTCTAAAGGAAATGTTAGCTATATCGTCCCCCACCAGCCAATACTGAGTGTCCATGGAATTCTTAAGAATAGGGCTCCTACCAAAAAAAATCCATTACTTATTTTAAACAGGAGCTTTTCTTTTTTAACGCTAACATTCGATGAGCATTTACTATGTACCAGGCATTGTGTTGAGCACTTGATACACATTATCTGAATTTGATACTGCATGACTTAACAAGGTAGAATAAGACGCTCCGGCCACGGGAGTATTTTGGGAAAACAGAGACTTGTGTACAGGGCACGTGGCTCCAAAGTCCAGCTTCTTAATCACCACACATAGTTTCCCCATCAGAGGCTTCATTTCTTATATGCACATCTCACTGCTACTAAGAGAAAAGTCCCATTTTAACACAGAGGGCGATACAACATTCCTATGCGAAATCAAATCAGGAAGTTTTCTTGTTCATCTCTGGCTTGCCTCATCTGTGACTCCAGCTGTTCCAACTGGTTCTGTTTTTAAGAAAATTTGAACCCATCCCACCATCACTTTTTTTAAAAAACCCGGTTCCCCTTTAAAAAGATCTGCTATTGGTTTAAATACATAGCTGTGTCATCCAATGCTAAATAATCGAGGTTGCCTCTTGATGAAGACAGGAGGTGAGAAGCTGTGCCTTCTGTAACCTAGCTCCTTCTCAACAGGAAAGACTCATCCTCTTGTTCGGTGTGTGCACACTGTATGGTGGAACAAGAGGAAGAAAGTGGAAAATGAAAGGTAGGTGATCCCGCCGGCCCCGGAGCGGGGCCCCAAACCTGCGTGCATTTCACGTAACAATGACACGTACCATGAGAAACACTGCACTGCGAACAGGGACAGGATGGGGATCCCACTGAAACGACAAGACTGACGGGACTTGGTGAGCACCCAGCAGGGGCTAAAAAGTTTTCCTTTAAAAACAAACAGCTCTGGGGAAGCCCTCTTTCAGGTTCTAAGAAAGCCATATTTGGGATTTCATGGCATCTCATGACACGCACACAAAATTTAAAAAGGTGTTTTGCATTCAGTAAAACTTACTTAAGATCTTGCTAACTGTTCTTGAATTTGAGCTCCCATTTAATGAGCTCCCTAATTTCCAGTGGGTATTTCCCCACACACACTACCCCTGATTCTTATATTTCATAGGCCTTTGAATGGAAAATCTTTTACCTAAATTTCTGTACTGTTAATGTTAATTAAATTCGATCCTGTGTGCAAGGGGAAACATTGGAAGTCAGAACATAAATTCTCATCGTAGCCATGACCTTAAAGAGTTGCATGGGGCTTCCCTGGTGGAGCAGTGGTTCAGAGTCCGCCTGCCGATGCAGGGGACATGGGTTCACGCCCCAGTCCAGGAAGATCCCACATGCCGCGGAGCGGCTGGGCCCGTGAGCCATGGCCGCTGAGCCTGCGCGTCCGGAGCCTGTGCTCTGCAGCGGGAGAGGCCACAACAGTGAGAGGCCCGCGTA
>NW_006780221.1:312506-325475 GCF_000442215.2 Lipotes vexillifer
GCCATGGCCGCTGAGCCTGCGCGTCCGGAGCCTGTGCTCTGCAGCGGGAGAGGCCACAACAGTGAGAGGCCCGCGTACCACAAAAAAAAAAAAAAAAAAAAAAAAAAAGAGTTGCATGACCTCAGGCAGGGATGTTAACTTCTGTTTCAACTTCTTAAGCAAGGCCAACCCTGTCCCCCTCCATACATGAAGGTCAGAAAACTAAGACTTTTTACAATTAAGAGTATTTCAAAAGTAAAAATCTAAGATACCCTTTTGATCAATACATCGTGTAAGTGATGTTTAAAATAAAAATGGAATAATGCCTCCAGCTTCAAATAAAGCCTTCACAGAGAGATTTTTTAAATCTGTGGTTGCCGTCACATCAGAAAATGTTTATTTGCTTACTTTGTTTAGTTTTACAAAAATCGAAAAGAAAGGAAATCTTCCATGCCACTTCTACTAGAATGAAACCATAACCTTTCAGATAAACTTGAAACCTTTTCTGTGCTAAATAATAAGCTGGAGAAGGCCACAAGTATATACCCAGTGCGGTAAGAACACTTTTGCATGACACAAAATGATGGTAGTTTTTCCACATCCAGAAACTGAAGCATTTCCTGCCAGAGCATCCTCCAAACTCTTCTATTGTGTTGAAACTGTAAAATCTTTCTAAATCAGGACTTCCTCCTATTATGCTTTAGAAGCGTCTTTCTGGGAAGGGTAGATCCAAGGCAAAAGGTAGGAATTCCTGCAGCACCACCCAGTGGAAACATTAGAAAAAAAAAAGCAAGATAAAACACGTTTAATAAAAGAAAATTCATGTCCTAAGCTCTGCTAATTAAAAATCTGGACAGTACGCTTTTTCCATCAATGGCAACCAGCAATATGTTTTGCTTAACAATAGTGCCCTTTTTCCTCGGTGCCGTTCCTTAAATGCCAACCACACAAATGATCATCAACATCACATCTGCCTCGTCTCTCTCACACGTGTGCACACACACTGGGCCAGGAAGGAAGGAGTTCCGGGTGGGGTCAGGTGTGGCCCGAGACACCATCCCTTCCTCTCAGAAGGACGCCCCAGGGACCGTGGGGACCGGGAAATCTGCACGGCTGTGCTCGGCGTCCCAGTCCAGCTGCAGCGTCGGGCATTTCCTGGCAGAAAGGTAAGATCTGTGCATCTTTCCCTTTCCCTGGTCTGAATACACCTGGTCTGAGCCACCTCCAACATCTGCAGGCACTTCTACCTACCTCCCTCAGTCCCCCCGAGGGAAAGGCTCAGAGCCTTTCCTCCCCCTGTGGCCCTTATCTCTGGTCCCCCCACCCCCAGCTCTCTCCATGGTGACCATCGCTTCTGCTCCCCTGTCCGACCAAAGCCTCCCACAGGTCGTTTCAGTCTCTGTCTACTCCACTTATGCCCTCATCAGAACACGTCTCTTCACCAGCGGCTGCTTCTCACACACGCATGACACATCAGGCTACTGATCTTGGGAACCTCCGACCCTCTCCCTCCAGCTTTCCTTCCCAGAGAGCCCTGGCAGCGGCCAGGAGAGGGAGAGAGCTGTTGTCGTCTTCCTGGAGAAACTGAGCACTCTCTAGTCTTCTCTACAGAATTTAAAATAATAAAGTATCATTTCTTCAATCACGTCTGGATGCTTAAGTCACTAAAGAAAATGGTCCCTAACATCAGCACTCCTGGGAAAGTTATCTTTCCCTCTTCCTGGAATAAGTCCACCGAAACCATTTTACATGTCTTTTAAAAATAGAAAATGATACTAGTTAGCCCATCTTGATATTGTTTAGAAATATATGACCTGTGTTAAAACGTTACAATATAACATGTTTGAACTGGTAGTTTGCAAATGGCTAATAGTATTATAAACCCTTTTTTCCCTTTTTTCTGACGTGTAACAGTTCACAAAATGTGCTGTTTTCTGGAAATGTCAAGATTTGGAAAATATTGACATTAGCTAGTCTTCGGGCCCCACTATATATAGTACTGTTGCAAAAATGTTACGAGTTACTGGTATTTGTGTGACACCTTCTTTAGGGATTTTGGAGAAGCACTAAGGCTGCCTTCCAGGGGTGGTTACCTAAGCAAAGAACTGCACTCTTCCAGATCCTGTGGTCACTTTAGCATCACCGCTTTTCTTCAGCGCTCTTCTCGGCAAAACTCTTGCATGGTTTAGAAAATGCAAATTCTAGGCCTCAACATTTATACATAAATCTGGTACGATAATATATTCATGTTGGAAGGGATCTATAAAAAACAGCGACTCTGCACCCTTCAAAATATCATCACCTGCTCATGTGGTGGACATCTGTGGGGGATTTTAGCTGCATCTAAAGTCATGAAGGTAGACTCTCCTTTTTGTAGCCTTACTGTCTCCATATACATATTTCTCTCCCACATTTTTGTACAAGCATCCAGTTTAGCTACATATAACAAGTACGGTGCCAAAATGCAGTTTCTTCTAAATTTAAATAACTGCTAATAAAGTTCTTTTTAACATGAAGCAAAACTACAACGGGGTTAAGTTAAAATAGCAAGCAAAAGGCTTCTTGTTTTTCACAGAATGTCCATTTAAAATCTAGCCGGACCTGTAGACAAACTACAGTAAGTGGAACACATTTAAAATATCTTGCTGTTTCTGTTGAGTACAATTATTTGTAAAAAAAAAAAAAAATCTGTTGCAAAAATAGACAGTGAGTGATTTCAAAACTAAATCATCTCCTCCAGTACATTACACTTAAAACTTGTTGATTAACCCCCAAACTGCAATGAATACGTGAACGAAGTAACATTGAAACTGTCATCAAGTGGAAGACCGAGAGTTCATTCTTTCCTGTCAGGTTGATGTTGTGCACACACATTTCCTTCAAGAAGTCAACAAAAGCATCCCACGGAAAAGAGTGGCTGTTGGTGGCATCAACATCCAACATCAGATATGTACCTAAAGCCCCCTCACAGCCCTTAATTCCCATTCGGGAATCTGCCATCCACTAAGTTGGCTTTAGCCGTTTTTTTAAATGTCACATATAACTTGTTCCTCTGCTTACTCTTCCAGTAATTGTTCCACGTGAAAATATTAACAGTACAAAACAAAGGCCAGCTTCTGCTTTAGATGATCTTTCCCCTTTGCTAAAGAAAATCACCCTTTCTGTATTTTTTTTTTTTTTTTTTGCGGTACACGGGCCTCTCACTGTTGTGGCCTCTCCCGTTGCGGAGCACAGGCTCCGGACGCGCAGGCTCAGCGGCCATGGCTCACGGGCCCAGCCGCTCCACGGCATGTGGGATCTTCCCGGACCGGGGCACGAACCCACGTCCCCTGCATAGGCAGGCGGACTCTCAACAACTGCGCCACCAGGGAAGCCAGGAAAGCCCACCCTTTCTGTATTTTAATCATCTGGTACATGTACAGTCTTCTACATCAAGGTCTTAAAGTTTCCACTTTCCTAAAGACAAATTGGTAGGTCTTAATATTTAGGTTAAAAAACAAAACAAAACAAAAACAAAGGATGTGGCAAAGCCTAGAGGAAGATGCCGTTCTTGTGGTTCAGCTCTGATTTAAATCAAAGCAGGGCAATGCTCTTTGAGAGTGAGACAGGGAGCTTTTGAGAGCCCAAGTACTCTTGGGTCATTCTGTTTGATTCAAGACATCTTTTAACAGCACATACTTTGGTGATCAAAGTAATTCACTTTAAGAAGTTGTTGGGGACTTCCCTGGTGGTCCAGTGGTTAAGACTCCACGCTCCCAATGTAGCGGGGCACGGGTTCAATCCCTGGTCGGGGAACTAAGATCCCACATGCTGCACGGTGTGGCCAAAAAATAAACAGTAAAACAGGAGAAGAGTTCATTTAAAAAAAAATGTACATTGAAAAATTGTTAACTCTCTTCAGAAGTACTCAATGTCATAAATGCAGAACTGAGAATTAGGGCTAAAAAGCCTAAAGAAGTGAACGAAGCAAAGATAGGAATGCTGAGTGGCTGGCTGAGCGATGCTTCTGGTTTTGCTTCGACTATCAGAGGTGAAGTGGGCCCATCAACAGGCATTCTTCCCTCCTATATAGGCTCAGCACGGATGTGACAGCATGTCTCTCTCTCTGTCTGGGGTTTAATCAGTTCCAACCCTGTCTCAGAATGTCACTTGGAGAATTTGGAGATGTTTGTTCTAAAATGTTTTTAAAAAGAAAAAAAAAAAAAACCCAGCCATGCTCTACTACCCACTACCCTCTGGTCTAAATGGTCAGTATCTGGAGCATGAAAAACAGGCAGGAACTTTAGCGAAAATAACTTCCCCACAACACTCATGAATTCTAGATTCCAGAGGATTTCAAAACGCAAGACCATACAAGAAGATGAAGGAGCCGCCTCCACATACAGTCTTCAAATAATACTAAATGGTTTGGTCCCTTCCTGTATGTTCTGTATGGGGCTTGCTAAAATTATGAGGCATCTGAGCTTTCTCCTCTCCTGAAAACTATAACAAAATCCAAGTTCTGTCTTGAGTTCTCACAATGAAATAATGATTCTTTGGGATGGAGAGCTTTAGAAAACATTCCCTTATGCTCTAATCCTCTGTACAGAAGTGGGGCTTGAATCCTACATGAGAGGGCTGACTCTACAGAGAAGGAACAAAAACTGAGATCACATACTGTCCCATTCTCTTAGACTCATGCATTCCTCTTGTAGCTACATCTATGGAGGCACACCCAAATACACACACACACACACACACACACACACACACACACACACACACACTCCTCATCTGCCAATGCTTATCTCCAACAACCAATGGCTTATATTTTAGCCTCTAAATGCAACCTTCCAAACTCCAGTAAGGGGATAGTGGGGAAGTTACATTTCCAGTTCACTGAGTATTAACCAGAGATGTATTCTTCTTAACTACTAGTGCTAGGAAATTGTTCTCACATCTACAGTCCTTCCCCTTGCCTAATAGAGCATTCTGATCATTCTGGGCCCCAGGATCACCATTCTGAAAATGATGAGAACTTACAGGTGAAGACAATGCAGGAATCCCTGCAGTTAATTCCTACGGACAGACCCTACAGTTACCCAGGAGCACATCCTGGAATAAATTCTGGGGCTTATTCCGTTGTGGTGGTGGTGGTTGTCTTAATCTCTCTTCTGACAATTAAGTGCAGGGAGAAAAAAAATCTGCTTAATTACACATTACGGTTAATCAAGGTTTGACTATCAACAAACCACTCCTTGGTAAAACCCAGCTGAAATTAACAGCAGATCTAGCCCTCGACCAAAAACAGTTTAGGTATTTCATCATTCATCCTTTCATCATCACACAGGCAGTGTCATTATTTTAAAACTCGATCAGAAATGTCATTTAATAATTATAAAAGATTATGGACAAAAGCTACACACACAGGTTTTAGTCTAAGTGAGGAAGCAGTCTTAACAGTGAATATTATTACAAGGGATCTATGAAAATGTGGTCAACTGAAGTCTTGATAAAGGACTATGATCCTTGCTGTAGAACGATTAATTTTAACATGGAAAGAACTGTACATTGAGATTCTTTCAGGCTGTACTATCCTATAAATTACCTGTTAACCAACCATTCTGAGTATAACACTGATAACAATAGGGCTAAAGTTTGTCCTCTCAGATGTTAACACACCTGATCTCCGTACATTCACTTTTCCTACAAATCTGGACAAAAATTCTGGAAAATGATATATCCTCTATACAGGACCTTCTTGGCTGTCTCTTTGATTTAACCAAGAAATATGCTTCTTATTAATTCAAATAATTGACTGTCTAGGAAAGAGTTGGATTTAGGCATAGCAATAAAGTGCTTTATCAAGTCCACTGGCAAAATGCAAGGAGAGGAGCTATGGTGACAAAGTTTTCCCCCTTCAGATTGCTTTTAACTCAACGAATGCCAGGTATTTTACAAAGGGCTGGGATAAACACAAGGATGAGAATAGCAGATGAAGCCCAGAGGGAGCTTACAGACTGATAGGCAAGACAGATGTGAAACACATCTTGATACATACACGCACAGATCTCTCTCAGTTTCCGAATCTAATGAATTCCAGGGTTTGGACAGTGACTTCAGATAGCAAAGGGTAGCCTGCTATCAAATCTACTTGGTTCCTGAGTTCTGGATAAGGAATATTAATGAATAATGAGAAACACCAGCCCTATCTCCAGATATATATATCTGAAACTGGTACCTGTGCTTGGATAGTAAGAATCTGCAGAGGGAGAATGCAGGTAACAAGGAAACCTGCAAATAAAGCCTGTGGCAAGGGCTCCAAAGGCCAGGGATGGATGACTGGGGAGATCTAACCTGGAGGACCAGCAAAGGCTTCCCCAGGGAAGAGATGGTTGAGCTGAGACCTGACAGATGACTACACACTGGCTCGAAAGTGGAGTGAGAGAAATCAGTGGGAGCGGAGGACCTGGAGGGAATTCCCAGAAGAGAGAACAGCACTTAGAAGGGCCCAGTGGCCAGGGGGCACGTTACACATTTGAGGAATTGAGGAAAGGCCAGTGTAGTTGGCCTAAATCACAGCATGCTGCTTACATTAAAGATTTTTGGTCTCTATCCCAGCTGAAGCCACTGGGAGATTGTAAGCAGAGAAGCGAAAAGGTCGGCTCTGTGTTGGAAGGATTGCTCTAGCTTGTGGGCGGAGAAGGGACCAGAGGGAGGGGGTGAGGGGAAATGTGGACCCTTCAGATCCAGCGGTGGAAGATGGACAGCATTTTCAAAGACTATCAGGAGGAAAGAGTAGGGACCTGAACTGGTGATCAAAATCTTGGGGCCTACTCAGCACCCAACCTGGAGACAGTCACTGTGTCTGCCCAGTCACTGCCCAAGAATGAGGCAGTCGTCTTTAGAAATGAGTGGTGCCTGTCACAAACCTCAAAAAGAGGAGGAAAGGAGGCACAGCAGGTAATACTGACCTTCCCTCAGGTGTTCCTTATTCAATAAGGGGCCGACATGGGATTGAAGGGGAAACTTAAGGGGAATCCCTTTTTCCACCCCAAAACAGTTTTTAAAAATTGCTGTATATGTCTCAAAGTCAGCTTTTTGGGGATGACAGCAAACATTCACTCTATACTTTCACAACTCCTAGAAGAATCCAAGTTCTTTATTCTAAAAAAGAGCATAGACTAATAGGACTTTGGGATGCAAGGGATCGTCCCTACCTCTCTACTCCAGTCACTTTGCCCTCCAGCCAGGGAAACTGAGGTCCAGGGAGATTAAGTGATATCCTCTAAACACAATTGGTTTTAAGGGAATCTACGTTTTCCCCGCAGCATACATATTACTTTTGGTTAGTGTAAGTGATATTAAACAGTGTAGAAAGGATTTTTCCTCTTATTGGATGATGAGGAAATCCACACTTTCTGATGATTTATTTTTAACCAAGTAGATTAAATAAAAATACTGCAGTATCTTATCCAGGTGCTCTGGGGTATAATAACATGGTAGAGTCATGAAATTGCCATAATACAATTAAAAATAGCCAGGGAGTGTTTTGGGGTGATGGAAGTATTCTCTACTTAGAGGTAGGGGGTGGGGATTACATAGGTGTATACAATAACATTTAAGATCTGTGCAGTTTCATGTACATAAGTTATACAACAGTGAAAGAAAGTAAAAGACACCAAGAGTCTCAGATTCATTCTATTGTTTGGAGTAAATGACCCCTAACCTCACCAAACAGTGTAAGAGAAGGTATCAGATACATGTGTTTTATACCTACTCCATCACTCCCAAATTTATACCTGGAACATTAGGAACTGTTCTTAGATATGGTAGCTTTAAAAAGACTCAGGATACTGTGTGCTTTAGAACTTCTTTTTAAAGCATGTGTGTGAGTAAATTCATTTTAGCCCAATTCAGATCAGAATATATTAGTATAACCATCATCTTAATTTCTTTAAAAATATGCAAATAACTCTCACAGCCAATTATAAAATAACCCCATTTAATTCCTAATTTAATAATTACTTTCCAGCAACTGTAAATTAAAACACATAAAGTGGTCTATGAGTAATTCCTAGTGGCAAATCAACCAAGTTACAACTTACTGAAATAATCAATTCAAACTTTACTTTCAAACTGCCGACATACATATAAGTTTCCAGTAATGGATGAAAGGCCATTTTCATTTCGGTTGTGGGTAGGGATAATGGGGAGTCAAATTTCTACTTAGAAGACTGAAGGCCCTTAGGATTTGTTAACAGTGCACCCCAAACACAGAAAACAAACTTATGGTTACCAAAGGGGAAAGGGGGGTGGGAAGGGATAAATTAGAAGGCTGGGATTAACATATTACATGCTACTATATATAAATAGATAACCAACAAGGACCTACTGTATAGCACAGGGAACTATACTCAACATTTTGTAATAACCTATAAGGGAAAAGAACCTGAAAAAGAATTTATGTAGGTATATATACGTGTAACTGAATCACTGAGCTGTACACCTAAAATTAGCATGATATTGTAAATCAACTATACCTTAATAAAAAATAAAACAAAAACAGTGTGCGCGCACGCACACTGATAATTCAATTTACTGGGGCTGTACCATAAGTGGCAAAACTGGAGTTTTCATGTTCTCACTGCCATGGTTTCAACCAAAAAGCTACATGATCTCAGTTCAAACTGGCCATGGGCAACAGTACTACTCTTGAACTGAAAATCTACTTAAAATACCAATTTCAAAGTTTGGAAACTTTACTGATATAAAGTGAAACAGTAATAAGTAAGAGTCACCAAGTGTGCAAGGGGCACCTTCCTCCCTCCTTTATAGTTAGAGAAGTTCAAGGTGTATTTCTGGTCTAACCTAGTTTCTCTGTTTTCATCACTGAACATTCTATTTTGATGTGTCGCACCCTGGACTTCCTTTTACTACATCTTGATATTCTACTGCAAATCATGACTCATCCTTAAATCATAGAGAAACTCATCAAAATCCCAAACTGCACAGCACATATGAATTCAGTCTTTCAAGAGGGCAGCATTCTTAGAACATTACTTGGAGCCACAGAGACAAAAACACTGAACAAGTTCATGTAGAAATTATGTCAATCCACTGTTGAGTCAACACATTTATTAGATCAATAAATACGAGCTCTATGTGTGGTAATTTTGGTCTTAGTACCAGTTATTAAACTGTGTTACATGATACGTTAACTGAAAATAAGCTACAAAACAGAAAGTATAGTGTGACTCCAATTAAAAATTTTATGTGTGTGCATGTGCGGCTGTGTGTATATGTATTTTAAAAGACCAGAAAAATATACACCAAAATGTTAACAGAGGGATTATGGGAGATGTTTTTTTTTTCTTTGTGGTTTTCTGCATCTTCCTAAGATAATTCATATTAATATTTTTTATAACAGAAAAAAACAACTAACCTTTAGAAAATATTGCTGTACTAATGTAATCTCAAATATGTCATCAATCTACAAAGGCAAAGGGGAATTACGGATAAATAATAAAACATAAAATACTTTTGCCTTAAACATACAGAAAAATTTGCCATGAGTGGAGTCCTTCATATAAGTGACCAGGACCGCTCATCTACATGTGCAGGTACCAGCCCTTAGGGGCAGAAGCCAGCTGCCTACAGCCAGGTCACAGCCAGAACAAAAGAAATGGGTTCTCTGTCCAAAGTTTAATGAAGAACCCCATGTCTAGGAAACATGAAAATGGCTGAATCATTCCCTGGGACTGGAAGGGAGTAAAGCTGTTAATTAGTAAGCAGTAATTCACCATCAGCGAAAAAAGACTTTACTCCAGGAATTCACATCCTTAGATAATATTTTTAAAGTGTTTTGGGTTTGTTTTGTCTTAGGTAATGTTTTGCAACCGTATTGGTTTTTTGAATCCTATAGATACATAATTAGGTAGCACAGGGCGCACAAAATCCGATATGTGACAGCTAAGAAAGGAGTATTTTAATTTATATGCACTGCCTGGAAGCCCTTTAAAACCGATTTCAGGAAAAGTTCTAAAAAGTTATTAAAAATATAAATTTCAATATATGATCTCAGAGTTACTGTTATTGTACATTACCAGGTTTGAATTAGTAAATTTTTTTTAAATAAGAAAAAGAGGAGGGCTTTAATAAATGTTTAGCAAACCTCAAAATTCAAATGGAGCTGCTCTCCCCCATGTGGGCTATTGCCATTCTGGTCTAAAAAAGCATTAGTACCAAGTGAGTGAGGTTCAGAGATGGTCTAATTCAGCTCACAAAGGTACACCATCACACTGTCATTATTTACATGTCATTCCACACATATTACTGATGGAAAAGAGAGAAAATTCATGCATACTGTGTTATTCACATGGCAGAAAAGTGCCAGTGATGACTTTTAAATGTTCTATTCCTTGAATGAATGCATATAAAAGTTGTCATCACCATTAATGTAAACAAGAGTTTCTCAATCTGGGTACTCCTGACATATTTTGGGCTAGAAAATTCTTTGTGGGAATTGCTGGATGTTTAGCAGACCTCTACTCATTAGATGCCAGTAGAACCCCCTCTGATTAGAACAACCAAAATGTCTCCAGATACTGCCAAAAGTCCCTTGGGGAGCAAAATTACTCCCAGTTGAGAACTATTGATATAAATGAACATTATTCATTCCAAATAATAACTTATCGGAATGAAGAACTCTAATTATCCCCTTTTTATTTTGAAGGAAATGTAGTCTTGAAAGGAGAATACTTAACAACCTTCATCCTTAAGGAATGGTCATGCAAAGTGATGTTGGCTTTGGAAAGCTTTTTTCCTTATCTATTTAATATAAGTTCTGTTATCATACTCACAGCTTTCAATGCAACAATTTATTGAGCATCTACTCTGCACCAGGTGTGGTGTTAGGGACATCCTGTACTCATGTCCACTGACTCACACCCTGCTCGGGCTGTTTTGGTTGTTTTTAGGACGTGCTTTGCCACCAGAAAAGAAACACGGACACCTTAAAAAAACCCTCAAGAGAGCAGCGTGTCCTTGTCAATAAAGGAGCCCCACAGTTCCAATCAGGTTCCTTAAAATTCTTTACCCTTTTTAGTAATTCTACACATTTCCAACATTTAAAGGTTTAAACAACCAAAAAAAGGCCAGAAGGCCTTTGCTATATTTGGCATAGAATGACCATCAGGGGTCTTTGCAGGTAGGATCATTACTGGAAACTCCAAAAACACTTAGGGACAGTCTTCTTAACTGTCTGACCCACGTGCCCTCCTAACACAATTTGTAATTTTATAATCCCCATAAATTGAAACTCATAACTGACCTTTCCCAAATAAGTGTGTGTCACAAAGAGACAGAAGAAAAGGGAGAGAGATTGGAGGGTATTTTGTTTGGCAGTAAGGCTCAGAAATCAATTTGAGCTCATTAATAGATGCCCGGAACATGCTTGGTTCCTCGTCACCTCCGCCCTCCCCCGCCAGAAGTGAAGCACAGACGCGAGAGGATGGGTGTGTTTGAGGTGCTTGGGCAATAGAAAACACACACACACACCACACACCTGGGAGATAAAAACCTGTAAGTTCGAAATCCAAAATGGCCAAAATGACTTCAAAGTTTTCAAGATGCTGCCCTGAAAATGTTCGTTGGGCGGCTGCCCCTCTAAGTAAATAAAGCCATAACTTGTCTCCCTCTCCAGCGCAGGGCTCCCCCGGCTGACAGTGGCTGCACAAAACCCCTCCTGTGCCGAGCAGCGGAAACTCCTAATGAGATTAGTTGGTCTGTGTGCAGACATTACTTAGCAATGACTACAGGGGCTCTCTCTTCCTGCAGCAGCCAGTGGAAAATTCAGGGAACTTTTTCCCCCGCAGCAGCAGAATCCCTTTAACCCTCTTCCCCAGCCAACTCCAAAAACAACTCAGCCTCCCCCAGCGTCCCCCCTCCCGGCCGGGGTGCTGGGGGGAGTTAAAGACCCGCCAGGGACTTCCAAAAGCGGGAGGGTGGGAGGGCGCCGGCGGGGAAGGGGCGGGTGACCCCTCGAACACTACAAAGGAAACTGTAAAAGGCACAAATACATAAACCTGAGAAGGAGCAAACCACAGTTTCTTTGTGAGCTCCTCTAGTGAGTCATTTTCAAGATGCTGTCTGCTGCCAGTTTCAAAGCGGAAGCGCATGGCAATTAGTCTTGCCGTTTCCAGACAAGCCAGAAACTCTCCCGACACTCATTTTTTTTTTTCCTTCTAAAAAGCCCCTTTTGCAGTTTCTGAAATAACATTTCTTTCTCCCACCTCCATCCGCCGCCTAACTGCAGCTTATCCTCAGGACGATTCGGTTCAGAAAACGTAACAAAACCGAGACCTCTATTTTTTTATTATTATTATTTTTAGCCTTCCAAAATTGTAATTCCTCCCCCCAAAAGTTACGGAAGCATTACAGGCCAACATTCAGATGCAAGCTGAATAGCCCTATCCCAAAGTGCTGGGGACTCCAAGACCACCTCCTGCCCGGTCCTCCTCCAAAACCACGTCCAGTAATGACTCCACCGGCTTTTAAAGGTCCGGCTGGGCGTGCGCCTGGGGCGGGGACCCGGGCGGGGGTCACCTGCCGAGCGAGAGGGGACGCGGCCCCCAGCCCCGCGGCTCGGCTCCCCACGCCCTCCGCTTCCCTCTCCACCCCTGTCCTCTCCCTGAATCCGAGCGTCGGTGCCCACTGCCACCCCGAGGAGAGCCACAGCCCCGGCTAGGTCAGCGGTGGTCCAGCCTCCAGGCACGCAGCCCGCTCCAGTCACCGTTCCTCCCAGAGGGACCCCAAGTCTCACCGCCGCCCGCTCCCCCGCGCGCCCCCTCCTCCGGGCTCACAGCGCAGCCCAGGGCGTGGTGTGCCATCGCCGGGTGGCCGCAGCCCCCGGGCCGGCGCGCGGACCCGGCGCAGGAGCATCCCAGCTGCGCCCACTCCCCGCGGCCGCCCCCAGCCCCGGGCCTGCAGCCCCCGACGCGGTGCCCACCC
>NW_006780221.1:325496-344751 GCF_000442215.2 Lipotes vexillifer
ACCCCCCGCGGCCGCCCCCAGCCCCGGGCCTGCAGCCTCCGACGCGGTGCCCACCCGCCCCACCCCCACCAAGCCAGAGAGAAGAAAGAAAGAAAAAACCGAGCCCCACGAAACTTTGCAACTGTCCGAGCAACAGGCACGGACCCTACTACATACCCAGATGCGGGGGAGTTTTCAAGATCCTTCTTCGGGGGAATTTCTAGGAGGAACCGGGCGAAAGTCCCCGACTTTCCATGCTGACAGGCGTCTGCAGACGGTCTGTTGCTCTTGTAATGAGATCCTGATTTTTTCCCCTTTTTTTTCTTTCTCTCGCTCCTCTTTTTTTTTTTTTCCTCTGGTGTGTGTGAGAGCAGGAAGTTGGAGCAGTCAGGCCGAGCCGGCTCACTTCCTTTACTGCATTATTCCCCAGGCGGTGTGCAGTCTGTGTAAACAGGCTTTTCCGCCCCGCGCCGCGCGCCCCGGCCGCGGCTGTGCGCCGGGGCTGGCCGCCGAGGCCCGCGCATACTCCGCCGCCTGGGGCCCCGCACCGCGCCCCCGCCCGCCGCGCTCCACGCTTCCTGCTCGGCCACCCCCGGGGAGGAGCCTCCGGACCCCGGGCGACTCCGCGTGGCCGCAGCCCCTCCCCACGGGGGGGCGGGCAGCTCGGCCAGAAACGCAGAGAAGCCGCCCCCGGCGCAACGAGGGGCTGAGCTTGGGTTGTGGCGAGACGGGGTAGCCCTCTTCTCCCCCGCAGGGGTCCCTGTGCTGGGGACCGCGCTGGGCCCAGCAGTGGGGTCTTGCCCTGCTCGGTCGGTCGGTCTGGGCGGGGAGGCCCGAAGTGGGGAGGCCGCTGGACTCGCTGTTTTCTGTCAGCTGGGATGGAAGAGTTGTAGGGCCAGGGGGCATCGGGAGTGGGGCCCCGGTGCTCTGGGCCAAGGGCTGCTTTGCTAGTGGGTGGGGGTGTGATTGCTTAGGATGAGAAGATGTTGCATGTGCAGAAAAGGAGGCACGGGTTTTGTCAGGGGATGGACACAGTTCCTGTCTGGGATTTAAAAAAAAAAAAAAAAAAAAAAAGCCAGCGCTCAGAGTAGGGGGCCCACTTTGGGGAAAAGGATGAGAAGCCGTAAACTGGAAGCCAGGATTCTCCAGGAAGAGCCCTTTCTGGCCGTTCGCTATGGCCCCGCCACAGGCCCAACCTTTCCTGCCTGCTAAGGGACTCCGGAGCGAAATGAGCAGCGGCCACGGAGCCGAGTGACTGAGGCTTCCGAGGGAGGCTCCGTGGTCTCAAAACTGGACTCCACACCACACTATCCCTCAAGGACCGCCCACCCCGAAGGGCTCAGGCCAGGCTCTGACGGGAGGGCTAGTCCACTGCCCTGAGGCTTAGAGGAGGGAGGAGGGTGCCGGTGGAAGAGTCCCTCATCCCAGCCCTGTGCGCCAGCCCCAACTGCTCCCCTTTTGGACCCCTCCATTCCCATACCTCCGCCCCTTAGCAGCGCAGACCAGCGGCTCCCAAACTTGAGCGTGCACCAGCATCACGTGGGGGGCTTGTTAAAACACAGGTTTTAACCTCACCGCCAGCGTTCCTGATTCAATACGTTGAGGGTGGTTCTTAGCCCTGGCTAAAGTTAGGGTCACCTGGGGAGTGTTTTGAAAACTATTGATCTCTATACACATCCCAAACCAATTAAGTCAGCTTCCCTGGGAGCCGGGGGCGTGAGTGCTTTCCAAAGGACGGCATTCTAGGAGCTCCTCCACTTTTATTTGTTTCTTATTTCTGCAACCTTTCTGATTATTTGTTTACGAATCTCTCACTAATTACTAACTGTGGGCCTCTAGGGGCAGGGTTGTATTTTACTCTAGTTAGTACCAGGTCAGGGCACCTGACTCATAGGACAGTCCAGTTGGCAGCATTTGCTTTGGGGCTGGCATGGATAGTTCAGTGAGAAGTGAGACAAGGCCCACCAGACCTCTGAGGAGGGTGGGAAAACATGAGGTGTGGGGGGCTGGGGGAAAGGTAGGGGAGTAGAGAAGAACGAGACGATATGGGGGAGAGGGCTGTTTATCAATCCCTGATTTTCCACAGCTAATTTCACACTTTAGGGATTATTGTTTTAATCCCTAGTGGGCTTATCCTGTCACACAGCAGAGCTCACTCTGTGTCCCTGTATGATCCAGCTGTGGACTGGGAGAATGTAAACTTATTTTATTTTCCTTCTCAGGGAGAAAATATCTCACACATACAATTCAGAACACTGTGTTGCTTTATCTAAAAAGCGTATACCAAAGCCAAGCATATCTTAAACCAGTGACTTTCATGATTTTTATTGTACATCTTCACAGCAAATCTTTGTTGAATCCTAATATGTGAGAGAAAAGGTGTACATGTTTTCATCAGGCTTTAATTGTTCTGAAGAAATGCCTCTTTGTCTAAGGCACCCCTGAAACACTCATGGGCAGCCTTGGCGTTTCCCAGACCAAATGAAGACCTCCTTAAGTTTTCCTGGTGTTTTAGGTTGTCCATACCACTATGCCAAGCTCTTTGTTAGAATGAATAACCCAGAGCTGACACTGCTCTTCCCCAAGGCACGGGGAACAAATTTCACTTGTAGGTGTCCACAGCTTCTGTATCTTGCATAAGACAGCTTCTGCTGTCTTTGCTCAGGCTGCTATAATAAATGCCTTAGACTGGGTGGCTTAAACAACAGATATTTATTTCTCACAGTTCTGGAGGCTGGGAAGTCTAAGATAAAGGTGCCAGCAGATTTGGTTCTCAGTGAGGGCCCTCTTCCTGGCTTGTAAAGGGCCGCCTCTTGCTGTGTCCCCACATGGTCTTTCCTCCATACACACATGTGGAAGGAGAAAGAGAGAGGAAGCAAACTTTTTGGTGTCTCTTTTCATAAAGGGCACTAATCCCATCATGGGAGCTCCACCCTCAGGACCTCAACTAAACCTAATTATCTCCCAAAGGCCCAGCTTCTTAATACCATCACATTGGGGGTTAGGGTTTTAACATGAATTTAGTGGAGACGTTAACATTCAGTTCATAACTGTCTGCTATTTGTTTTTTGTGCTTTCCTTCTCACTATCAAAAAGTAGCCAAGAGATGTGGCATTTAGTATTGTGTGATCCACACTATTTTTATGCTTCTGTTATAAAACAGATAGGAGTTAGGATTATATGGGTTATGAGTAAAATTTCTTCAGGAATCCTTTATAGCAGGTGACAGGATCATTCATTTCTGCTAGCCAAGAGAGAATGAGGCTCTCTCAGCTTTGATAAGAACAGCAGACCAGAGATTGGAGTTAGTCAGTGTGATGTGTTGGAGGGTGCTTGGGGCAGGATGGAGGAGGATCAGCTCAAATAAACCCTACAGATGAAGAGTGGAGGTGGGGGCTGAGTCTCCTGAAGAAAATCAAAACCCTGGTTCCAAAAGAAGGGGTGTATTAGTCAGCTTTTGCTAGTATAATACTGTGTAACAAACAACCCCAACACTCACTGGCTTGCTTAAACAACAAATGGGTCTTGGTTGGCTGGGTTCATGTTTGCTTCACATGTTTTTCTCATTCTGGGACCCAAGCTGAAGGAACGGGCTCAATATGGGACACGTGGATTTCTGGAAGGGCAGGAGCTCCAGAGAAGTGAGTGGAGACACATGGAGCCTCTCAAAACCTCTGCTTAGGACTAGCACACCCTCATGTCAACTCACAACCCAGTGGGGAAAGCAAGTCATATGGCCAAGACTAAAGTCAATGGGACAGGGAGAAGGAAAAGGAGGGAAAAAGGGAGAATTCTGAACAAATAATATAATCTACCACAAGAGAAAACGGATGTTGGGTATACAAAAACAACAAATCTCTTTGTTCCCTCATAATTTAACATTCCATAATGTATAACAGAATGGGATGCTGTGGATGGTTTAAAAAAATACAGATGGATGAGGAAGTATAATTAGATAGGACAGGAAAAAAATGAGTTTTAGAATATATCAAACTAAAATATTTTAGAACACAGCAGAACAAATAATATATGAAACGTATGAATTGATGGTATTAAACTTATGAATTGATGAATTTTGGTAGAAACTCAAAAGCGGTTTGCCTCAGTACTTTGGAGACTGCCTCAGTGTTGAGGGGGATGCGGGTAGGAATTGGGAATAGACAGCCAAAGCCTGATGGGAAGGCAGCCCACTCAGGTGGCAAGTATACATTTGGAATCAGGAATTTGGGGATCTAGTCCCATACTGACTTCTTCTAGCTCTGTGACCTTGACTAAGTCACTCACCCTCTCTGAGCCTACATGAACAATCAGTTTTTACTGATTTTTACAGTGAATACCAATTTTACATTAAAACAACATGTGTTATGGACTAGGATTCAAAAAATTTCATGAACCTCATTTGAAAGAGTATTTAAAATAATTTTATAGACTTGCAGGAAGACCCCACTGGGAGTCTGCATTCTTCCTTTTGCATTGTTAGAGATCTTTCAGTGGGGACATTTGAGAAGCGTTGATTTGAACCATCTTTTTTGCCCTCAGACTGGTCATCGATAGGCCAGAGGTTGGCAAACTGCAGGCCCACCTCCCGTTTCTATGACTTTCAAGGTAAGAATTAACTTTTTTCTTGTTAAAAAAATGTTTAACTGTGGTAAAAATCATAACATAAAATTTACCATCTTAATTGTTTTTAAGTGTTCAGTACAGTAGGGTGTTAAGTATATTCACATTGTGGTGCTACTGATCCGTAGAATCTTTTCAAAAGTTTCAAAACTGAAACTCTCTACCCATTAAATACAATGCTCCCTTCTCTCTTACCCCAGACCCTGGAAACCACCATTCTACTTTCTGTTTCTATGAATTTGACTACTTTAGGTACCTCGTATAAGTGGGATTATATACAGTATTTATCGTTTTTGTGACTGGTTTATTTCACTTAGCATAATGTCAAAAGTTCATCCATGGTGCATCATGTGACAGGAGTTCCTTCCTTTTCAAGGCTGAATAATATTCCATTGTGTTTATACACCACATTTTTTTTTTTTTAACCATTCATCAGTTGATGGACATTTGGGTTGTTTCTACCCCCTGGCTCTAGTGAACAATAAGAATTTACATGTTTAAGCAGTTGAAAACAAATCAAAGGAAGAATAATATTTTGTAATATGTAAAAATTATATGAAATTCAAATTTCAGTGTCCATAAATAAAGCTTTGCTGGAACAGAGCCATGCTCACTCACGTGTTACCCAACACTGCTTTTGCGCTACAGTGGCAGAGCTGAATAGTTGTGACAAAGACTGTTATGGTCTATAAAGCTGAAAATATTTACTTTCTGACTCTTTACAGAAAAAGTTTGTCATCCCCTGGCATAGGCCATTTGAGACAAATGAGATTCTGCCCCGTTTTTTGGTTTGGGTTTAACTGCATTTTCTTTTCGATTCTGAGGAAGGCCTTTCCTTGCCATATGGGGTAGAAATCTTAGTGTCTTTAACAAACTTCACATCCAGGAACTTCATCTTCAGAGGAAACCAAGTTGTTGTGCTTCATTTAATTCCTCTTATTCTATCTTCTTCTGAGGTGGAGAATAGCTGGCTTGGACTCTCCTAGCCCCGGAGACAGCCTTTCAGACTTTTCTCTGGTCTCTGAATAAACCTGAGTTCCCAGCCCTGGTTACACGTCAGAACCATATGTACCAGGGCCTCACCCCTGAGATTCTGAGGTTGAGTCCGAGAATCTCTATATCTCCAATGCTCCACCCAGATGACCGCTCTCCTTATGAAACCCTTGTAAATGTCTTACTCACCCTTTAGACTAAGCTCAAACCCCACCTCATCCAAGAAGTCTTCCAAGATCCACCAGATGAAGTCCATGGCCCATTTCTCCTGCATCCCCACCACACAGGGTTTGAACTTTACCACTTAGCATTATCCCAAATGCTTGCAAAAAAAAGTGCTAACTAATTTTTTTAAATCAATCAATTCATCAGTAATATTGGGTTGGCCAAAAAGTTCGTTTGGTTTTTTCTGTAAGATGGCTCTAGTAGCACTCAGTTGCCTTTAACTTAATTGGAAAATTTTATTAGATTGTATTGTGACAGCTGTTATATCAGTGTGCATTTTTAAAAAAACTTACCAAAATTGGTGAATTTTTGTGTAGCCGTTTTAAGGTGGAAGAAAATGAAGCAACATTTTTGGCATATTATGCTTTATTATTTCAAGAAAGGTAAAAACGCAACTGAAACGCAAAGAAAGATACGTGCAGTGTATGGAGAAGGTGTTATGACTGATCGAACGCGTCAAAAGTGGTCTGTGATGTTTCGTGCTGGAGATTTCTCACTGGATGATGCTCCACAGTCGGGTAGACCAGCTGAAGTTGATAGCGATTGAATCAAGACATTAGCTGAGAACAGTCAACGTTATACCACTTGGGAGATAGCCAACATACTCAAAATATCCAAATCAAGCGCTGAATATCATTTGCACCAGCTTGGTTACGTGAATCGCTTTGATGTTTGGGTTCCACATAAGTTAAGCAAAAAAAAACTTCTTGAACATACTTCCCCATGCACTTCTCTGCTTAAAAGTAATGAAAACGTTCCGTTTTTAAAACAAATTGTGACAGGCAATGAAAAGTGGATACTGTACAATAATGTGGAATGGAAGAGATCACTGGGCAAGTGAAATGAACTGCCACCAACCACACCAAACGCCAGTCTTCATCCAAAGAAGGTGATGTTGTGTATATGGTGGGATTGGAAGGGAGTCCTCTATTATGAGCTCCTTCCGGAAAACCAAACGATTAATTCCAACAAGTACTGCTCCTAATTAGACCAACTGAAAGAAGCACTCGACAAAAAGCGTCCAGAATTAGTCAATAGAAAACGCATAATCTTCCATCAGGGTAACACAAGACCGCATGTTTCTTTGATGACCAGGCAAACACTGTTACAGCTTGTCTGGGAAGTTCTGATTCATCAGCCATATTCACTAGACATTGCACCTTCGGATTTCCATTTATTTTGGTCTTTACAAAATTCTCTTACTGGAAAAAATTTCAATTCCCTGGAAGACTATAAAAGGCACCTGGAACATTTCTGTGCTCAAAAAGATAAAAAGTTTTGGGAAGATGGAATTATGAAGTTCCTGACAAATGGCAGAAGGTAGTGGAACAAAAGGGTGAATATGTTGTTCAATAAAGTTCTTGGTGAAAATGAAAAATGTCTTTTATTTTTACTTTAAAACCGAAGGAACTTTTTGGCCAACCTAAAAGGAGTGATACGCCATGAAGTTTTGCAAAGGATATTGTACAGTTCTGAGGCATGTGAACATTCACTAGGAGGGAGAATAACTGATGACATTTGGAAGGAATTAACACTGATCCCAAGCTTTAGATTTTTTAAATTCACAATTGAAATTTATTAATACTTTGTATTCTCACACTTTGTATCCCCAAATCCACATTGTAGCATTACAGAGGAAAGGAGATTAAAACACAGTGATAGGGTGTCACAACTCAGAAAACTGTGAGTCACTGTTGTTATTTTCAGGATGCATACAACTGAGAAACTGTCCTGACCAGCTACTGGTCAAAATCATTTCCTACATAATAGAAATCTGACTTGTCCAGAAAGGTACAAATGGTCTTGGGCCTTTTTTCTTTCAGTGATGCCCAGAGTGCCTGTGTAAACAGCTGCTTTGGACTTTAAACGCGTAGATCAAGAAAACAGGGCACTTCATCTCTTGTTTTGATCCTAGAAGGTGTTGGGCAAGACTTTGAAGGAAACTGCAGTCTTTCTTTTCCCACAGTATCACAGTCACAGAAACCCAGGCAATGCCCCATGGGCAGGAGGTCGTGCTGGGCTTTAATGGCAAAGATGGGCAAGGGGTGGTTTGGGGAGTTTCAAGACCAACTCCTTGATGGTGGAAAAATCTAATGAATTGGAGGCTGATTATCACCTTTGAAAAATCCTGAAACTCAAATGAGAATAGTGCTTTGAGAGCAGCAGAGGAAGGCTTGGGGCCATTGCCAGGCTTGCCAGAGATGATGGTAGCACAGGGGTCTTCAGAGGGAGTAGAAGCTCCCAGGCACAAGCATAATAATTTAATTCCTTCCCAAGGGTCTATTTGCATGGGGGGATAGGCCTTGTTTGGGGAGGCTGGAGCCAAGGGGGGATTTTGATGCAAAATCAAAACAGATGAAATTGTTTCCTGCGAAATTTAGGGGTATTCTGAACCCAGGCACTCCTTCTGCCTGGGGTCCAGCACCAAGATGAGAGGGCGTGCAACCTGACATTCCTTGTAGCCGTGAGGAAGCCCCTGAACAAGGAAGCCAGAGAACAAAGAACAGGAGGGAATAAGCCTTCACGTTTCTGTCTGGAAGGATCTCCAGTAGGAAAGGGAGAGGGAAGTTCTCTGACTGGCAAGTTTAGGAATAGAAACTGCAACACTTGGCTCAGCTCCCACCTGCCCCCTCTTTTGGAACCCGCTTGTCCCAAGAACACACGGTCTCTGTTCTCCATGCTGCGGGTGCCTGCAGTTTTCCAGCTTGGCCCAGGTAGGTAAGTTTAATCCGGGGGCGAAATGCCAGCCAGCCCACTGTGCCTGTAGATGGGAGGATCATCCTCCAATCTAGCTGTTATCAGTAGTAAGACGATTATCTTGATCTCCACCAGCCTGGCACCTGCTTTCTCTCTCAGCTGTTTCTGAAACTGGACAGGAAAGAGAGGAGTAATTTAGTGGGCTGGGGGTTTACCTAGCCAGCTTGTGTAAGACACCGCAATTGGAATTCTGAGAAATAACCAGAGAAGACTGGGTTTAGGGGGAGTGGAGGTGCAGTACTGAGTACCCCCATGACCATGTAGAGGTTCAACAGTGTCATTAGTGGGGTGTCCGTGGTCATAGGGCCTCACGTGTACCCACAGGCTGACGAGCGTACAGATGTAACCCAGGATGGAGAAGAGAAACGCCATCTACAGGCTGCTGTCAGGAACCAGGCACCATGGTTTGGAGGTAAAGGAAGCTGGGGCAATGGCGTGTTATTGAACTAGCTTAAAATTAACTAGGATTTCTGTAGACTCCTGTGAGGGCTCTGAGGACAGAAGCAGATGCTGGGGTGAAATGAATGGGAGAAGCGTCTTCTGCCCAGAAACTGTCAGTGGATACTCTTAAGAGGGGGTGAGACTTGGTAATATTACAGTCATTCCCCCCTTCATCTCCACAGCAATACACATTTCTTGAATAAATATCACAGATACTCAAGGAGAAAAAGTAATTATTAGAAAATATGTATAATGCCTCACAGTGTAAAAAGTGTCATTAAATAGATGAATTCAATTGGTCTCTAATAGTATGAATCCTGTTTTACATTTGATACTACTGAGGAGTAGGAATGTTAATTTGTGTGTTCAAGATCACACAGTACATGATGGGGTTGGAACTAAAGCCCAGGTTTTCTGACCAAAACCCAAATCCTTTCTGGTATTCTTTGCTGCGTTATAATAGAGGACCACACCAAGTAAAGAGAAGAAACCCAGGATGGAGAGGCAGGGAAACTGCTGGGAGTGCAAGCGCTACCACTGATTTGTCCTATGGCTTTTCTTAGACTCAGCGTCTTCCCTCGTCAAACTGTAAACTGAGGGCGTTGGACCGGAGCATGTCTGAGACCCTGACATGCTATGAAGGTCCTGGCTGGTTCTCAGCGTTAACTCACCTTCCACGGTACTTAATCACGGCAGTTCTGCCTAAGAAGCCCCCGGTCACAGAATCTGCTCAGCGGAAGGCTGGGGTGCTTTAATCTGCCCCCTAGAGCAGCGGATTGAAAACTTTAACTCCTACCCACAGGAGGAAATGCAGTTTACATCTAAGCCCTATACACACATGTAAAGAATTGAAACAGCCTTCACAAAACAATAGTTGTTTTGGGTTTTTTTGTTTTTTGTTTTTGCGGTATGCGGACATCTCACTGCTGTGGCCTCTCCCGTTGCGGAGCACAGGCTCCAGATGTGCAGGCCCAGCGGCCATGGCTCACGGGCCCAGCCGCTCTGCGACATGTGGGATCCTCCCGGACCGGGGCACGAACCCGTGTCCCCTGCATCGGCAGGCAGACTCTCAACCACTGCGCCACCAGGGAAGCCCAATAGTCGTTTTTAATGTTTACCAAGTGTGATGTATTTTGATATTTTCTATCCTGTTTTATTACCACTGCGCGAAGCCCAATAGTCGTTTTTAATGTTTACCAAGTGTGATGTATTTTGATATTTTCTATCCTGTTTTATTTGCTTAGAAAATGTCGGCTGCAGCCCACCAATCTGACTTCATGATCCATGAATGGTTTGAGAGGCACAGATTGCTGAAAACTGATGGGTAGTGGTGGGGCAGACCATATGACAGCGGGATCATAGAAGCCAGATGAGGCCGAGTAGGTGAAGTGGCTTCATATAAAAGGGAGAGCATTTGTCTGTATATGTATGAGTCAGTGCCCTTCTAAACATCCCCCTACACTTTCGCATTGTCTGCCATCCCACCAAGCACATTCCCACCTCTGTCACGAAGCTATCGTCCCCAAATGCAATATTTAAAAGATACTTTTGAACGTCTTAGCTTTGTTTATCACTGTCTTGACTTATCAGCCCATCAGCCAATGTATTTCTTGAGGAACCTGCACTGTGTCTGTAGCCAGCTGCTGTACAGTTGGCCCTCAGTGTCTGTGGGTTCTGCATCTGCAGATTCAACCAAACACAGATTGAAAATATTTGGGGGAAAAAATTCCAGAAAGTTCAAAAAAGCAAAACTTGAATTTGCTGTGCACCCAGCAACTATTTACATAGTATTTACAACTACTTACATAGCATTTACATTGTAGTAGTATTATAAGTAATCTAGAGATGATTTAAAATATATGGGAGATACAGTGGAATAGCATCAGTCAGCCATAAAAAAGAATGAAATAATGCCATTTGCAGTGACTTGGATGGATCTAGAGATTATCATACTAAGTGAAGTAAGTCAGACAGAAAAGACAAATATCATATGATATCACTTATATGTGGAATCTAAAAAATGATACAAATGAACTTACAAAACAGAAACAGACTCACAGACATAGAAAACAAACTTATGGTTACCGAAGGGGAAAGGGAGTGAGGGATAAATTAGGAGTTTAAGATTAATAGATAGACACTACTATATATAAAACAGATAAACAACAAGGCCCTACTGTATAGCACAGGGAACTATATTCAATATCTGGTAATAATCTATAATGGAAAAGAATCTGAAAAAGAATATACATATATATATATATATATATCTGAATCACTTTGCTGTACACCTGAAACTAACACCACATTGTAAATCAACTACACTTCAATTAATAAATAAGTAAATCAATCAATCGATCAATAAGTAAATTTCAGAAACTGATTTAAAAAAACATATGGGAGGATGTGCATAGGTTATATGTAAGTACTACACAAATACCAATGGACAACTGTACTTACCATGGTGGGACGTGTGATATGTTAAGGGGGTGGGGGCACAGGACAAGATCCAGATGTCACCACGGGAAGGCTGGTTTGGCTGGTGGTCCATGGATAGCATCACCTTAGCCTGAGCTGACAGGTTCAGAAAGTGGACCTACACCTCTGAGCACGGCCTCACCGCACAAGGCCTCATATTTAGCTCTCACACTGTCACCAAATGATCTTATTCTTGCAGGTACAGAGACAGCCTGATAAAGTTGAAAGTAGAAGGCGTTCATCACATATCCTTAACCGTGCATCCCATCCCCCAACCACTGCTTAAAGTGCACTAAGAATTAATATTTTTGTAGGTCCTTAATTATATTGTCACTAGCACAATAATATCGCATTGTTTTGTATGTTAACAATTAAAACGTAAAATGTTACAATATACCACAAGTTTTATACCCTTCTTTTAGCATTTGTTCAGTTTTTAATATACCCAGAGCTTCAACAGACAGCAGTGGTCTATGCCTTTCCCAACTTTGAGAGGCCCCACCCCCAGGGAAGACCAGATTCTTGGTAACACAGCTTTCCTGAAACATCTACAAGTGAATTTGCTTATAATGGAGAACATTCCTTTCTCAAAGTGACTGAAATGCTTGCCTCTACTGACCAGAGGACTCCTGTACGCAACCAGGAAGCCAAATCAACATTTGAGAATTTGTTGTCCGGTGGTCAACAATGAAAGCACATGAGGTGAATTTCTTATCGTGGAGGGTCATCTCCGGAAATAACAAAGCGCCCACTCCTCACATACATTTCCCCACGCTACATTCTGCTGGACAGTCAAGCCAAAGGTGGCCTTTCTCCTTGTGCTCCATTCCCATCTACACCCTATTCTGTCCACACATCCTTTCTTTGGACATTAAAATCTAGCAAAGTAACTGTTCCAGGGGACCTGAAGACGTCTGGTGTTTTTCCCATCACATGTGGATTTAACCTTTTTGGTTTAATTTTCTGAGAGAAAACTCACTTCCAAGCTCCGGGGTGAATCGCTCTGCAGGCTCCACACACTCCCAATGTGCATGGTACAAAGTAGACGCTGTGCCTGACCTTGAGGATTTACCAAACTAAAATGGTAGGTTAAGCCAAGAAACCTGTCCTAAACAGATAAATTGGAAGCAGCATGGTTTGGTGGAGAGAACCATGATTTAACAGCATAGACTCTCATTCCAACCCTGTCGTGTGATTTTGGGAAAGGCACTTACGTTCCTGTATTGAAAATGGTAGGCCTGAGGTGGGAGGTGGTTCAGAAAACCTCTCATGACCGAAACCCACTCATTCATTGATTCATTCATTCATTCATCATATAGGAATTAGTACCTCCTGTGTATCAGAGAATGAGTCACAACCAAATGGCAAGATAAGTAATTCATGATTCCTGCCTTCAAGGAACTTTCAATCTATAACTTACAGCTCTAAAATCTCGCTCTTCAAAATACAATGATAATCAGAAAACTTATTAGCACAGGGTGGTCAACCATCTTGATAAGGCCACATGCTACATGGGAAGGTCTCCCACAGTGCAGTCAGATGGTCCTAGGTTCAAGTTCAATTCCATGACCTTGGGCAAGTTCCCTTATCCCTTCCATTTCCTTGTCCCTAGAATGGGCATAATAAGATCTGCTTTGAAGTGTAGGGAGGATTAGAGATAAAATATACAAAGTATCCCACACATAGTTAGCATTTAATAAACCACCCTCCCATTTCCACTCTTAACCCTCAACATCCATTCTCCAAGAAGCTAGATTGTTCTCTTAAAAATGTAAATCACGTCATATCACTTAGTACCCTTCCGTATGCCCCCTCAAATACATAGATTCCTGACTCTGTATTGTGGCCTACAGGCCATGATCTGGCCTCTGCCTTCTCCCTGCTCTGTCTCCTTCCTATCCCCTCACTGCTCCCTCCAAGAGACCACAAACCTCCTCTCTGTTTTCTCAAATAAGATAAGTTTGTCCCCACCTCAGGGCCTTTGCTCTCTGCATTTTCTGAAGAGTTATTAGTTTCTCACCTATCAGGTATCAGCTCAAATGCCACATTGTCAAAGAGGCGCTTCCTGGCCATACATCTCCCAGTTCAGTCCCTCTATCACATTTTCTTGTTTACTTTTATACCACCAGCCTCTAATTATCTTGTATATTTCCTTGTGTATTGTCTGCCCTACCTCCCTCAAGAATGTAAATTCCCCAGAGGTAGATTCCTTGTGTCTCTTATTCACTATATCCCCCAAACGGAGGCAGTGCCTGACATATAACAGGTGCTTGAAAAACATGCTTTGAATTTATGTTGTAAAAATTACCATTATCATTTCGTGGTTGGAATTTATCTTCCACAGATAATGTCTGAATCTTGAGCCAAAAGAGGGAACTAGTTTCATGTCTGAAACACAAAGCTGAGAAGAATGTGTGGAAAACTCAGGAATCAGGAGGAAGGAGGGTATGAGCTCTGAGAGGCCTTTTAATGCAATGTATATAAAGAGTTCTGGATTTGGAGTAAGAAGTCTGAATTCCAGGCCTAATTTTGCCAGGAGCTACCTCTATTCCTTAACTTCTCAGGCCTTCATTTCTTCATATGTGTAAGAAAGAAAAGGTTGAACTAACTAGGCCTTTCCATGCCTTTAGGACAGGGCCACTTTGGGAGGCCCAGAAGCATACGCGTGAGATGCTAAAGGAAAGCAGCTGAGAAGGGAGTGATGGGTGAGCCCCTCTCCGTGCAGAGCCACTCAGATCCTGTGACTGATCCACTCCATGGCCAGACTGTCCCTCACCACACTGCTTCCCAGGCAGGGCCTGGTGGATGGCTGCTGCTCACAAGGTATTGGCTGAATGAAGGAATGTCCTCTGGAACCACAGGGAGGAGGAAGTGACAACTCAGTGACTCAGAAGAAAGGACCTCTGAGTCACCAAGCCACTTCCTGTCTTGCTCAGTGTCCTTCCATGGTGGGAAGGTGGCAAAGAGCTTAAGCTCTAGTGGGTCCAGATGCAATGACATTGCAGAGCGAAGGCCTTCAGGGTCGGGGGTTGGGGGAGGAGGGGAGGAAATGAAACAGTCACTTAACCTTTGAGTTCTCTGCAGCCAACCCTAACATACAACTAAATGATCATACAGCCGATTCCTGATACAGGGGCTGATCATACAGCTGATACAGGGGCTGTATCAGCTATCTGGTCCCGTGTAACAAACCACCACTTGGTTGGTTAAAGCAACAACCATTATATTTGCTCACAGCTCTGTTGGTCAGCAGTTTTGGCTGGGCTCAGCACAGTGGTTCCTCTGCTGGTCTTGTCTGGGGTGGGTCATGTGACTGTTCCTCTGGCAGCTCAGCTGGGGTTGGATGGTCCAAGATGGCCTCTTTTACATTGTCTGCTGGTTGGTGCCGGCTGCTGGCTGATCCTCTCTGTTCATGTGAGCTTTCCTCCTCAAAGAGGCTGGCCTAGGCTTGCTCACATGGCCACAGCATCATTCCAAGAGAGTGACAGCGGAAGCTGCAAGACCTCTTAATGCTTAGACTCAAACAGAATGTCACTTGTACTGCTTTCTATTAATGCAAGTCAAAGGGCTAGCCCACTTTCAAGGGGAGAGGAAATAGATTCTACCTCTTTTTTAAAAAAATTAATTTATTTATTTTATTTTTTTGTCTGTGTTGGGTCTTTGTTGCTGTGCGTGGGCTTTCTCTAGTTGCGGCGAGCGGGGGCTACTCTTCGTTGCGGTGAGCAGGCTTCTCATTGCGGTGGCCTCTCTTGTTGCGGAGCACGGGCTCCAGGCACGCGGGCTTCAGCAGATGTGGCGCGCGGGCTTCAGTGGTTGTGGCGCACGGGCTTAGTTACTCCGTGGCATGTGGGATCTTCCCGGACCAGGGCTCGAACCACATGTCCCCTGCATTGGCGGGCAGATTCTTAACCACTGTGCCACCAGGGAAGCCCTAGATTCTACCTCTTGATAGGAGAAAAAGCAAAGTCATGTTGTGAAGGATGTGAACAGGCAGGGATGGGAGAAATTGTGGCCATCCTTGAAAACAATCTACTGCAAAGACCCAGGGGCTCATATAGGCCTCTCAGTACACAAATGAGAAGACTCCAACACACACAGGCTAAGTGACTTGGTCAAGTTCAGAGAGTCAGTGGCACATCCAGAATGGGAACCCAGGTCTCCTGCGACTCAGTTCAATGTTCTCATACTTCAAAGACCTCTTCCACCTAAAGTGTCTATCTTCTTTATCCAAACCTAGTGACAGAGCCAGTCTTTGGAGCTACCCCACTGCTCAGGCTTCCTCCTCTGGATTAGCTGGCCGGTACAATCGCAGATTTAGGAACAGAGCACCAAAGACTGGCTGCAGCTGCCTTTGTTCTGTGAGTCTCCTTAATAGGAAAGGAGACTCCACTCCATCTTCTGGCCTCTTGAGAGCTTGCCAGGCTCCCAGGCCATAGCTAGATTTGACAGCAAAATCTCATGTCACTGGGTTCTGTTACAGCCATTTAATAAGACAGTGCTTTGTAGCTGTGGTAGTTTTTAAAGCAATATGTCTCTAGTATGTCTTGCAAAGGTAGTAAACCAATCTGTTAGACACGATACAATTATCAAGAATTAGTTCATCAGAATAGCTTCTGAAAGTGAAGACTAGAGGGAATAACAATAATTATCTAATATTGATTGAGCTTTAACTACATACAGACACTCGGCTCAGCATCTGCACGTACTAGCTCATTTAATTCTCATAACTACCACGTGACATAGGTCTTATTGCTATCCCCATTCCTAAAACTGGTCTCTCAAATGTCACCTTAGTGTCCAATTGCCAAATCCAAGGTCTTATTTGCAACCTTTAACCTTTTCAACTCTGCATAATTTGAAAATACTCATTTATTCATTCATCCCTACATTCATTCTATTAGGTGATAAGACCTGGTCCAGGTGTAGGCGATAGAGCAATAAACAAGTCAGAAACATTTCTTGCCCCGACAGACCTTCCTGTCTAGTGGGATGGACAGGCATTGAGTAAGTAGCAGCCCACAGGTTGGGTGTTATGAAGAGAGATCTGGGGAAGGACTCTGAAAGGTGAGTCTCTCTCCCCTTGGTTTCTGGGAGTTGCATCTCTCCAGATTCTAGTTCCTATTCCTCTGACCACCCCTTTGCTGATTCCCAGGGTTTGGAGCTTGTGTCCTCCCCTTCTGGCTTCCTATGCTTTCCCTGGGAGCTCTCCTAAAAGCTCGTGGCTTCAACACCTGCTGAGGATTCCCAGACTAGCTCTCCAGTCACATCAGCATTCCAGCTCCCTATGGATGTCATAATTGACATATCCAGAATCGTGCCTCGGCCATTCATAACCTCTTGCTGATATTTTTAGTTATGCCTTCACCCACCCCAGCCTTTTCAGCCAGCTATAATCCCATTCACCTTCAGGGCACAGCTCACAGCCAGCTTCTCCAGACAGTCTACCCCACCCTCTCCAGGTGGAGCCAGTCACTTTTTTCTCTGAACTCCCTGTATTTCCCCCTGGCTACTCCCATACTTATCACCTTATAGAATAATTAGCTTTGTCTGTGCCTGTCTCCTCTGCTAGACTGTGTGTTCCCTGAAGGCGGGGTCCAGGACTCGTTCATCTACGTGCCCTTTGTTCTGCAGAGCGGTAAAAGCCCAAACGCTATTTACTGAACTGTTGAACTCAGTTTGGATCCAGGAAACTTCCAATTTCCCAGTCGAAGGCAGCGCTTTTTAATGTGACCCCAACACTTCCGTTAGCGATTCTGTTAGGGTTAGCTGAGTGTGCCTGGCTCAAGTCACGAGATTGCTGGCAATCTCTTTGCACATTTTATTCGTCTTTTGTCCGCCAACAGCCTCCAGAACCAGTCATATAATGAAAATGTTTGTGGTCCAGAATCATTCCACTGCCTTGGTCCATCCTTGGTCAAAGTTCATTCATTAATTCACCCATGTGTTCATGTACTTATTTAACAAGCACTAACTGAGGGCCTTATTTGAGCCAGGCATTACTCAAGGCAAACCCTGCCCTCAAGAAATTTAAATTTTGGTGGAGGACATGGACAGTAAACAAGCAAATAAATAAGTAAACAAGGAAATGTCAGATTGATAAGTGCTAGGAAAGGAATAAACAGGGAGATAAGACAGCAGAAGAGGTGGCATTTGGGGTAGAAGGCACAAAGAAGTCCAGAAGAGACTTGAGGAGGGAACAGGGAGGGCAACAGTCCTGACACAGGCAGAAAAAAAGGGGCATATTGAGAAATTGAAAGGAGCACATGTGCCTTGGGTGGAATGCACACATGGAGCATGATGCAGGTAAGCAGGGGCCAGGGCACCAGGAGCCCTGCAGGCACGGAAGACTTTTGATTTTATTAAAAGCAAAATGGGGAACCATTAAGGGATTTTATGCAGAGGAGAGACACAATATGATTTATTTTGTAAAAACAGTTCTCTAAAAAAATGTAGGCAGGGGCTTCCCTGGTGGCACAGAGGTTGAGAGTCCGTCTGCCGATGCAGGGGACACGGGTTCGTGCCCCGGTCCGGGAAGATCCCACATGCCGCGGAGCGGCTGGGCCCGTGAGCCATGGCCGCTGAGCCTGCGCGTCCTGAGCCTGTGCTCCGCAACGGGAGAGGCCACAACAGTGAGAGGCCCGCGGACCGCAAAAAAAAAAAAAAAAAAAAAAAAAAAAAAAAAAAAAAAAAAAAAAAAAAAAAAAAAAAAAAAAAAAAAAAAAAAGTAGGCAGGACAGAGTGAGAGCAGAAAGACCAGTTACAAGATTGTTACAAGGGTGCAGATTAAGTTTACTGCTGGCTAGAGCAGGCGCTGGCCTCACAGAGGGAGAGAAGATGACTCCTATAGACACCAGGCTTCGGTCTGTCTGCTCTTGCTACTTCTGGGAACCATCTACCCAGCCAGGAGAGCTCTTAGCGATGCCACTGCGTGCCGGGGGCCCGGGAAAAATCCACATGGGGTGGGCGAGAGGTACCCAGAGCTGGCCGGGAGCCCACGTCCTCTGGTCTCTGTCTCCTTGGCCCCGTTTTTTTCTGGCTCAGCCCCATAAGAAGGAGAGTCCTGCTTCTGTGCCAGCCCTTCAGAGGTCTGGAGAGATTGGAAGGGCACAGGAAGGCCTGAAAGCCGACACTGCTGCGGGATTTGGCAGGTGTGGGCAGCAGTGGTGGTCGTCTGGGCGCCTACCAGCCGCCTTAGCTGTAGATCCCTACTCCATTTTCCTAGGCTGCTGTCCTATCTTGACTTACTCTCAGACTCTCTAAGTGCTTCACTGTTGCCCTGACTGCTAAAACCCAGTTCGTTAATGTTGTTTTTTCCCCACAAATCCAAGGAGTGTTTTTAAATCAATTAAACAGTTGAAGTGCACCTGCCAACTGTTAAGAGCTGCTAAAAGGTGCCCAGTGCCACTGGCCTGACCTCTTCACCTACTCCCACTCGCCTTACCCTCCTTGCTCCTCCAGGGACCAGCCTCCTTCCTCCTGGGGACCAGGTGCTCTCCCCTGCTTACCTCACTCCTTTAAATCTCAGCTCTTATATCACTTCCTTCTCAAGCCCTCCCTGAGGGCTGCCTGCCAGTCTCTGTGCCCTGATTAAATGCACTCTAAGCACTAGGGACTTTTCATAGGACTCATGGTTATTATAATTACATACTTACCCAGCAGGGTGGAAATATACACACTACAGTTCAGGTTTTCTTTTCCTTCTTTTTTTTTTTCTTAAAGGTCGCTTAAATTCTTAATTTTTATAACTAGTCTCCCATTCCTG